>NW_026542594.1:6653181-6747345 GCF_028750875.1 Macrosteles quadrilineatus
GTTTTCCAACAAAAATTTTATCGGCAAGTATGAAATTTATAGAAAAATAGGGTGAAAATTGTATTTTTTCTAGTATTTTGGCTCATAACTTATCGAATAATAATTTTTCCCAAATATCATCCTATACTAAAATAAAGAGCATAAAAGTAGTATAGTTTGTCGCCGCCGTTTTTTGTGGCGCGGGGTTTTTGGGCCAACTCTCTGCCCATGCCTAATTGCTAGTACATCTACCATTCTCCTTTCTAGTTGATGTATTATATTTTTATCTTATCTATATAGTAGTTGTATGAGTTGTTTAATATTGTCAGTATAGTTTGTCGGTATTGTTTTTTGAGGCTCGACATTTTTTGGGACAACTCCCTGCCTTATGTCTAATTGCTAGTACATCTACCATTCACCCTTCCAGCTGATATATTATATTTCTATCTTATCTATGTATACATTAGTTGTGCGAGTTGTTTAATATCTTCATTCTCTTTTTTTTTTGCTATTTCAACCATAATGTATGTTATTGCTTTGAGAGTTATTACACTTGGTTTCTGCATATATCTTAGTATACGTAAATTTGTTCTTATTTAAATTACATGTTGACAATTTTTATCCTGCCTATGCTTTGTGGATTAGCTAAATGTGAGTCGTAATACATTTCTGCGAATCCGGGTTGTGGTCTAACGGTGTGACCCTCTTCCCATCAAGGATCTTTTAATCCCGCGGATTAGCCGAATGTGAGTCATAGCACACTTTTGCGAATCCGGGCATAGCACACTTTTGCGAATCCGGACATAGCACACTTTTGCGAATCCTGGTTGTGGTTATAACGGTTTTGTCCCTCTCCACATTTGTACAGTATAAAACATCAAGCTTTCATTTCGCCAGCCAGTATTCGTCTTGAGCCTCCACATACTAAGGTAAGATGTATTTTCTATATTTATTTCCTTTCCTTTAAAAACTAAAGACAACTTTTACGATTTTATCAGAATTAAACACTTCTTAATTTTGTTTTGGATAGCTGTATGATTTTTTTTTTTCTTCTAACGAATTTAAATATCTTTATGAATAATAGTAATACTTACTTAGTACTTATGTGATATGTCGTTGGCCGACAATGTCGGATAGACTGTGTTAATAAAAAATGAGGAGCGACAATGTAAATTAGGAGCGAGTAGTAGATAGATGGTTCAGTAACCGGAGCCTGATATAACTGTAAGCTTGTTGAGTAGTTGACCTTGACGCGGAAGAAAGCAAAAGTCTTTGATGTGTGGGCTATATGATCTTCTTTGGTCAGCCTTGTTTTAGATTAGGATGCCATTTTATGTTACTACTGATTGGTTAGCATATTTTAGTTTGATTTTATGTGTTTTGTTAGTTAGATGTGTCTTAAAACAAGACTCAGAAACATGATTTTAGGGTATTAATTAAAATGCTGCAGAAATTGTATACATCCACTATATTTTTTTAGCTTCTATAGACAAGACCCCTTTTAAAATATTACACATGTAAAGTTTTATTCTTTTTAGACTAGATTAAGTATTAATCTATAATATTTGTATTTTTAAGCTTGTTTGTGGTGGGGTCTTAGAACGAGACTACTATGCCAACCGTCAGGATCATTTCACTCTTCTTCTAATAATCTTTTAAGGTGTGTATTCACATATAATTTTTAGGAGTATAAATAAATGCATACAAATTCTTATCTTGAAAAGAACTATGTATCAGTCTGTTATACTTAAAACGTACATATATATCATAATATATCTATGACAGTGTTTTAAAAATCAATGAAAACATCGATAAAATTTTTACTTGGGCTGATAAACATGGAAACAAGACCAATTATAATTTACCATTCATGTTTACGAAACTCAATTGAATTTGACATAGTGAACTCAGTAACAATAAATGTGACAGCTTTACTTTACCATGGTAAATAAAAAAAAATATAAGACACTAAACTCGACACTTGTTATTTGTATTTGTTATTTAGATGAGTCTTAAAACATGACTAGTGTGTGGACCCAGAAGTCCTCTATTAAAATGCGATTTTAGGCTATTAATTAAAATGCAGTAGAAATCGTATACATTCACTATATTTTCTTAGTTTCTATAAACAAGACCCCTTTTAAAAGCTTTCTACATGTAAAATTTTATTCTTTTTTAGGCTAGATTATGTATTAATCCTTAATATTTGTATTTTAAGGTTGTGTGTGTGGGGTCTTAAAACGAGACTACTATGCCAGCCGTCAAGATTATTTCCCCCTTCTTCTAATAATCTTTTAAGGTGTGTATTAATTTTAGCATTTATTTTTATGCATATAAATTCTCATCTTAAAAAGAACTAAGTATTAGTCTGTTATACGTAAAAACTTACATATATATCATCTAGGTCACTTACTCGGGAGATGTATTAGTGGGCATAAGTAAAAGTTGTTTGTATCAATCTATTCACTGCAGAAGTTACAGATTTTTTTTCTTTTTACCTTTACACTTCACTAGAGCAAACTCTGTGATCAATGATGTGACTTGCTAATAGCAGTGATGCTCTCTAATAAACTTTTAAATATAGCTTAAGATGTGATGAGTGTATTGACCCTTTTTGTGTTGATTCTAAATTATCAGGTGTGTGAGTGTTTGCGAGTGTATGTAAATGCGTGTGTGTGTGAGAGGTGTTAGTATTCTATGTTTTACAAATTTAATGGTATTTGTTTCGCATTAAATGTTGTAAATAGATTGCAGAATAATATTACACAGTATAATATGATTAGATTTTTATCCAGAGGATGTGGACGTATAAATAAACCATTTTAATTTTACATTGACAATGCTCTTTACATTTAATTTCTATTTTATTCTCAGATAATTGTATGTTAAACATTACTTCATTGACTTTAAATACAGAAGGAGACTCTCCATCCTCTCATGATAAAGTATTCTGACTTTTTTTTTATTAGTTTCACAGTGCAAAGGGTAGTATTTACAGCTGTTAACACACTTGATCGTCAATAAAATGAGATAGAAAATAAACATAAGCTTCTGACATGTAGAGTTATCACTTTTAAATCCTATTAGATATGATAAGGGGAAAAGGTCCATATGGCTGGATCCTTCTATATATAAAGTCAATGCTTAACATACAAGATTATATATTTCTCTAAAGGTCTCTCTTTTTTTTACTGCTCGTGTGTATTTTGACCCCATATTTTTTATCAGTTAGAGAAAATGATAATATTTCAAGAAGTCAATTCTAATTTATTTTGTTAATATTTCAGACTATGTGACATCTCACGTTTTGCCGTAACATCCCAGTTGGATGGTTTTGTAGCTGTAGCTGCTGCTTCTATGTAAGTATATATCTTTTATTATTTCACTATATAGCCTTTTTTTCTGCATTCTGTCGAGACATCTATATAGCTGATTCTTTGTGTCAAAATTGTGGGCGTAGAACAATGGGAGACGGCTTAAATTAAAGGTCTCTATCCTGTGACGGCCGGAAATATAGAGGCATTCCCAAAATTTAGAAGTAACATAAAATGTTCTATATAATTTGATTACGCTATATTTACAAGTCAGTATTTAATACATGCAGTTGGTTTACTTTTTAGCCAGTTAACTCAGCAATGTATTGTACACTATATTAAAACCGGGGATAATGGTTATCTGTAATTGTGCTTTGTGTCAACTGCCAATATATTGGCTAATAAAACTGTTCGTTTTATATAGTACTAATAGTACTAAGTTTTATCACGATTGGATGCATAAAGGACAAATAGATACACACAGAGAGACTTTTTAAAGCAAAGATATTATGATGTACAGACATTATTTATTTGTAATTATTTACTTGACAAATAAATAATTTTATTCTTAATTTGTTTGAATATTAAAATATGTTTTACATTTTGAGATTTTTAGGGACTTATACACCTAGTAATTTATTAATAACCGACTAAGATGATTTAATTCTCTGCAAAATTTCAAATTGTATAAATTTACACGCAAGTAACTAAAATTCTCTATATGACACCACAACGGAGTATGGCTCCATAACAGTTAATAACGGTGGTCCTTCTTAAATGACGGTCGCGAGTATGTCTGTACCAAAGAGTCTGCCAAGGTTGCTGACCTTGCGCTACAAACTGGTTGTTAAAAGTGAGAGTTATAAGGATGTTGACTCAGGCTCCCACTATCTGTCGTGTTTACGGTTCTAAATATTGGAGTTCTTGCTGCTAAATATTTAGTATCGTGTTGTATAGTCGTGTATAAATTAATAGTTCCTAGTAAAATATACATTTTAGTATCAAAATATTAGTATTTTTTTTTTGTTTGGTCACAGGTATTGGGAACATGATGGCGTCAACAAGTACAGCCTAAATTGAATGTGACCTCTGTCCAAATTACATTTTCTCAACACCGGGCGAGTTAGAATCCCATTTTGAAGACTCCCACCCAGACAGGTTTTACTGCACCATTTGTTTTACTCTCAGGATTGTGAAGCATTTTAATGAAAGGCATCGTTTAAATGATCATATTAAAGATTACCATTCGGGTAAAAGTTTTCCTTGTACATTCCCAGGCTGTGGAAAGACGTATTCTAACAAGAAGAATTTAACACGACATTTTAAAGTCAATCATATAAAGAAGACTGATGAGCATAAATGTCCCATTTGCAAACATATATTTCCGCGTCATGACACATATTTAAGACACACCAGAACTTGCAACAAAAAGGCTAAGCGTCAGTATAAATGTTTGGAAGAAATGTGTGAAACCATATTCTCTACACTTAAATCCTACAAAGAGCATTTAAAAGACACACACCATAAAGTGAACAATAAATATTGCTGTCCTAATTGCGACACACTTTTCACTGAAAATACTAAATTAGAAGAACACATGGATGAGACCTGTACCGGCAACAACATTCTAAAAAATCCAAATATAATTCTAACTCCGGTTCAACACAAAAACATATCTTTTAAATTTGCTTTATTGTGTAAATTTTCTCAAGAAGACCCCACAAAAGCCTTTGAATTTGAAAATGAATATGACTGGAGCGATATCACTTTCCCCGTTTTGAGACCGGACAATGATTTTATTGCGCAGTTTGAAGCAAGAAATAATTGTAGCCTATCTATTTTCTTTATACATGCTGGTCGAATACTCCCATGGAACCCACCCAAGGACAGCTTGGACAACAACATAGACTTATTGTATGTAAATGGCACATTCCACTACATTAAAGACTTTGACGCTCTCGTTGGACTACAACTTGGAAATTTACATCGGAGGGCTTGCGTTTGTAGAAGATGTGGGCAGCGGTTTTACGATAGAACTGGACTGACTGCTGTACAACAGTTGGATAGGCACAAACCTACTTGCGATCCTGATAACCCCACTAAATTCGAAATGCCTATTGGAGATAAGGCTCATATGAAATTTCAAAACTACAATAGACAGAAAATGATTAGATTTATTGCTTATTTAGATTTTGAGGCTTTAAATGTGCCACAGGTTTCAACTGGTAACACTACCATTCTTCAAAAACATTGCCCTTTTGCTGCATCTTACTTACTACTGGATGAAGAGGGACAGTATACTAAACCTCTTCGAGAATACTGCGGATTGGATGCGCCACAAAAAATATTGTCTATGCTTATGGACGATGTTCAGGAAATTGAATCTATTCTCTACAGCAATAGGATTAAACAGATACCTGTATTAACAGAGGAACAACAGCGACAATTTGATAACTGCACAACCTGCCATGTTTGTGGCAAGGGCGAATTTACACTTAACAATCCAAAATCAATAGACCACAATCATTTGACAGGCCAATATCGTGGATGTTGTCACAGGATCTGTAATCTTTTTTATAGAGATCAAAAACACATTCCAGTAGTGGTGGCCAATCTAGCGCGGTACGATTCGGCATTCATAATACCGTACCTCGGACAAGTGAAAGTCGTACCAAACACTAACGATAAATTCACATCGTTTTCTAAGACTGTGGGAAAGATGGAACTCCGTTTCATAGACTCTTTTAAGTTTATGCCTCGCAGTCTTAGCGAATTATGTAATAACCTACAGAATGATCAAAAGAAAATTTGTAGGGAGTTTTTTCCTAGCGAGGAAGACTTTAACCTTATAATAAGGAAGGGTGTCTATCCTTATAATTATCTAACAGACATGTCAAAATTGAGTGAGACATCACTCCCACCAATTGAAGCATTCCACAACTCCTTGACAGATGAAGAGTTAAGTTCAGAAGAGTATGAACATGCCTGCAAGGTGTGGTCACACTTTAATATTGCTAATCTTGAAGAATATACAATGCTATATTTACGGACAGATGTGATTATCCTTGGAGATGTTTTCCAAAACTTTAGGAAGATTGTACACTCGACTTATGGTTTGGACCCTGCATATTATTTCACCGCTCCAGGTCTCGCATTTGATGCCATGCTAAAAATTACTGATGTACGGTTTGAGTTGCTAACTAGCAGAGAGATGCACGACTTCTGCAGAAGGGGGATGAGAGGTGGATTTGTAACGGCACCCCTAAAGTATTGTAAAGCCAACAATTATTACATGGGGGAGTTATACAATAAGGAGGAGGCATCGTCCTACATATACAACATAGATATGAACTCACTTTATGCAACAGCCATGTGCCAACCCCTTCCTTATGGAGGATTTGAATGGGCTGACATTGACGAATTGGAAGGCATCTTAGAAGCTGGCGAGGATTCGGAATTTGGAGCATTTTTAGAAGTGACCATGGAATACCCTGAACATCTCCACGAAGCACACGGAGACTACCCTTTTCTTCCGACTCAAGAAGAAAACGAGGACGGTAATATGTGCCTCATGGCCACTGTTCATGACAAGACCAACTATGTACTGCACCATACTAGTCTACAGCTAGCTATGAAACATGGTCTTGTTCTCAAACATGTACACAGGATCCTAAAATTCAAACAATCAAAATGGTGTGAGAAATTCATCCTTTTGAATACAGAGATGCGTAAACAATCTAAAAACAAATTTGAAGAAGACTTTTACAAAGGGTTTTCAAATTCCGCATTTGGTAGATCTATAATGAAACTGGATGATCGTGTCAATATTAAGATTGCGAAGACCAATCAACAAGTGGACAAGTTCTCAAGAAGTAGACTATTTAAAGAGTTTTATGCTGTGTCAGAGGACACCCTAGTCTTCGTCATGCATAAACCCAAAATTATATTCAATACTCCAATATACATGGGTGTTGCTATATTAGACATCAGTAAAACTATAATGTATTCGTTTTATTATGACTATTTAAAACCTATGTATGGAAATAAAATTAGAATGGGGTACAGTGATACTGACAGCATATTATCACACATATATACACAAGACTTGTACCAGGACCTAAAAAATAGTCCAATCTTCACCAGGCTTGACACATCCAACTACCCTAAGAATCATATTTTGTACCAGGCCGGGAGACGTTTTGGTTTGGGCCTGGCAAAGGACGAAGCTGCTGGAGATTTGCCAGTAGAATATGTAGGGCTGTGCTCCAAAGTGTATAGCAAGAAGAAATTGATACTGGAGACAGGACAAATAGTAGTTTACGGGATGAAGGCTAAGGGGACACAAAAATCCATGTTGCGAAAACATGTGACCTTCGACGACTACTTTCAAAGTTTAATGTCTCGAGGGAATTTTGAAATGAAGCTCCCTTTTACACGCATTTCAAGCAGTAGAATGCAAATCACTACTGTTACAGGATTTAAAACCGCTCTACGATGTCACGATCCGAAACGTTTCCTTTGCTCTGACGGGATACACACCCTACCCTTCGGAGACAAGAGGATTGAAGAGGAAAAGAAGAAAATAGAAGAAGAGGAGTCAGAGGCCAGAAGAGAAAATGAGTAAAAAAAAAAGGGGGGTCAATTGTAAATTTGTAAATCTTTTAAATCTTTAATCATCATTGTAACATATCCCACCTAAAATAAGGGAGGGAGGGAGGGGGGGATAATAAAACAGGCATTTATTTGTTGTTTATGTATATAATGTATAGTTTAAGCTCATATGCAAAAGTACGCATTTTTATTGCTCAAACCTGGGGTATGATTTTGCTATCATATCAGATAAAACATATTTTTGTTTTATTTGTTATAGAAAAAGAAGATAAAATGTCCAGATCATTGTTCCAGGAAATACCCTGCACATTTAGGTGTAGGGTAAAAACATTTGCTGCATATCCTGAATCATCCACAAATTTAGAAGAGTTTCTTTACAATATAAAACCAGAAATAGTAAATACTTTCCAGCAATGCTTAGAAACACTTGGCTCTTTTAAAGCCAATTTGCTAGTAGAAGTGGAGTATTTAAATGGAGACGATGTGGTCACTATAAACCTAAAAACAAAAAACAAAGGGTTTTATAATTCTAGTAATTTGCAAGAGTTAGTTGATAGTGAATTAGATAAAATCAAGAATGAAATGCGAGAGTATCAGTTAAAGGGAAGTGGGCATACATTTTCAAATGTTAAAAAAGTAGAATTACGTGTAAACAGACACTGTGTATATTGAGATTTTATTTCGGTTATGCACATTGTAAATAATAGTCAATTTAGATTAGTCCAGATTAACAAATATTTTTATTTTTATATGTACAAACAAGCTACCATTCATCTGTTAATAGCTGTAAAATTGTATGACGAATTTACATCATAGTCGCAGTTAGTCGATACATTGTGTTAAATGACACAAATTTACATCGCAGTCACAGCTAGTTGTTACATAACATAAAATTTGTATAAAAATTGTGTGAAATTTGAGTAAATTTTTCACGCAAATTCACGTCAAAGTTACAGTTAGTTGTTACATTGTGTGAAGTGTGTAAAATTTTTGTACAAATTGTGTAAAATGTGTGAAATTTTAGTAAAACATTTTTACATAAATTCACATCACGGTCAAACTTAGTTGTTATATTACATGAAATATGTGAAATTTGTGTACAAATTGTGTGAAATGTGTGAAATTTAAGTAACTAATTCACATCAAAGTAACAGGCCACAGTCAATTATTATGTTCGATGACATTATTAAACATTTTTAGCGAAAACATCACTAAATTTTACTTGTATAAAAGTACACAAACATGTATATTATTATTCAAACAAGACATCGTATTTCATTTAATCAATCCAGAAATTCCATGATTGATTTTCATAATTAACACAAATAGGGTAAAAACAAGTAGCAAATATTATTTTTATTTTCTTGTCGTACAGTATTGTACTTTTGTATATATGTATGTTTGAATAACTTTTCATTTAGACTAAAAGTTGTAGCTCATCATGATAATTGACTCTCAGATTTACATTGCATAGCCGTAGCGATTTGTCTATTATAATGATAACACAAAAGTAATATTAAAATAGTTCATGTTTCAATTCAATATAATAAATGTATTTGTTATTGTATAGTACGTTCACTTGATGTTTATGACTCGAGGAGACAAATTTCAGAGTATTTGATGTAAAAACTCATATGTATTCTAGCAACAAATGTATAATAGTATTGATGACATATTGTACAATAAACCTCTTGACACCATGAAAATGTAGTACTTTTTATCCCTAGTTAAGGTTTGAAGGTGATGATTTGTAGATTTAATTCTTGCAACATTCTCATAGTAATCTTGCACAGTTTCAAGACAGATCAAATAATATAAGTCTATAGAGATGTTTTTGCTTTGACAATATCTTTACTATAACCAGAGGTATAAACAAAAATGCAAGTCACATTCTATTTCCTTGTAAAGGTCCTCTGTAACTATAAAAATCTTTTGTTCTTAAATTTGATATTTGTATTAGTGTCTTCAATTTACAAGGTTGTAAGCTATTTTAAATTAATTTTTAATTTTAGAGTATTTTCTTGTAGCAAGACTTAAAATCACTTGTATCTCAAAAATGTCAAAAGATACAGCAAAATTGTTAAAATTTAAGTACATTATATAGGTTCCAACTTTTGATAAAAACAATAATACATCTAAACATTAAGAAAATTTTAAACATTATTTCATATGGATGACACTAAAGGTAAGAGGTATTTATATAATATGGTTGGAATAACATTAAAAAGAGAATGACAATATTAAACAACTCATACAACTAATGTATAGATAAGATAGAAATATAATAGATCAACTGGAAGGGGGCATGGTAGACGTACTAGCAATTAGGCATGGGGCGGGGAGTTGACAACGCACCTAAAAAAAAAAAAAAACGGCACCGACAAACTAAACTAACAATATTAAACCAACTCATACACCTAATATATAATAGATAAGATAGAAATATAATAATATAATACATCAACTGGAAAGGGAATGGTAGATGTACTAGCAATTAGGCGTGGGCGGAGAGTTGACCCAAAAACCTCGAACCACAAAAAACGGCGGCGACAAACTATACTACTCATAAAGTTCTCTACAGTTTATGTCTGTATAACTTTTATATCTACAACAAAGAAGTTCAAACAAAATTTAAAAGTTCTGCAAAATTCATTGATTTTTGAAAAAAATATACTTTCTGTTACAACTTCTCCAGGTTATAAAAGGATGTAAGAATTTAAGTAAAACGTCCCATAAATCTTGTTTTATTTATAAATATAAAAAACTTGTAATTTAAAAATACATGTAGAATAGATACAAATGACTTTGATTAAGTTACACTTTTTAATTTCTCCGAGTCTTCTTGGCCAGCGGTACCATGATTTCTGCAGAGCTACCTTCAGGTTCTTTTTCACCTAAAACACCCTTCAAGATTTGGTTCTTCAGTAGGTGTGAATGCTTTAGGCCTACATGAGGCAGACTTGGTCCCTTTCCTGATACCAAAGTCATCGAATAGAGACATTATGGGTACGGGCATTGTTCGTATTTCAAAAAGCGTTCAAGTTCCTCATCAGACTGCTTGGCAGTGGCGGTTCTAGGGCCTTGTCAAGGGGGGGGCTTGGGGGGAGTTCCCCCCAATAAATCAGGGGGGCCCCGGGTCCTCTCCCGGGAAAATTTGGAATTTTCAATGCCGTTTGGTGACTTTCTAAAGCCATTTTTAACACCTAAAACCGTGCCCAATTGTCCATATACTCCCATTTCACCTGTTGTTTGTCATGAGCAAATATACATTTAAAAAATTAAACTATGACGATTGCATTAATGAATTTCAAAACACACTGTAGACTACGGCCATATCCTCCTAAAAGCCGTTAGGCGACTTTCTACAGTTTTAACGTCTAGAACTGTGTGCAAAACCTCCCATTTCCCTCTTTATTTGTCATAAATAAATTTCTTTATTACATTCATAAATCTCAAAACATATTTTTGGGAAAAAATACTCCAAAACATCCTCCTAAAAAACTGTTTACTGACTTTCTAAAGCCATTATTAATGTCTATATCTGTGTCCAACCGTCCAAAAACCTCTCATTTCACCTGTTATTTGTCTTTGTCATGAGCAAGTAGAAGTAGAAATTTTAAACTCAAACTATGACGAACTTGCATTCATGAATTTCAAAACATAGGCCTACTGTAGACTACGAATCCATCTCCTAAAAGCCGTTTAGTGACTTTATAAAGCCATTTCTAACGGCTAGAACTGTGCCCAATTGTCCTAAAACCTCCCATTTCACCTGTTATTATGTCATGCAAGCAAGTAGACACGTTTTTGAACTTAACCTTTATCTCCATTTCATAGATCTGTCACAATATGTATAGTATCGAATTCAGTAATAGCATTGACTATATAAACTTAAACTCTAGTGTGTTATATAGTCAATGGTAATAGGCTACTGGTGCAACCGCTGATGGCTGATTTATGCCTGTGTAAAGTTAGTGGCTAGCAGACAATTTGACAACTAACTATGGAACATCATGCCCCATGGAACAACTATAGCATGATGCCCCCAGTACACTCTCGCCGAGGCGCCTCGCCGAAACGCTCGCCGAGAAATTCGGGCGAGAGCTTATGCGAGGTAACCGTGTACACACTCGCTTTGTCTCGCAGTCGAATTGGAGGCAAACTTCGATGTGGAAGTAGCGCTCGCCACTCGTGCAGTCTCGGGTCCTTTGACTCGTGTCAAAAAACCGACTCCAGATGGAGCGCCGGCGAGCACGAGGCTAGGCGAGGCGAGGCGACCCGAGTCAAGGCGAGTGAAGACGAGCGCACCGAGTACACTCTCGCACTCGCCAACGCTCGCCTTGCCTCGGCGAGAGTGTACTGGGGGCAGGAAATTAGCTGTTTCCCCGTCCTCACTCGCGCGCTCGGCGCTCGCCTTTGCCCTAGCATGTCAACAGCTGACTGCTGTAAAAATTTGATGATGCGTACAACTTTCCATAGCGTAATATTGTTTTATTCGTTATGCTAGTGTCCACAAAGATTATCTATGTGGGACCTAATACTACTCCTGCCATCGCTTTTAAGTTTGATAAAAACTACATTGATGTCTGGTTTATGAGATTGCGTATTTTAAGGACGAAATGTACGTTTAAATTTATTTTTCCAGGGTCCAAGGGGGGGCTTTAGCCCCTGTAGCCCCCCCCCCTTTGGAACCGCCATTGCTGCTTGGCAAGTGTCATTCTGTGAACAATAGTAGTTGGATTGATAGGTAAGATTAAGGTCATCATGTATTTTAAGAGAATGGATCATTGTGGAAAGTGGCAAAACTCTGTCTTTTCTGTAAAACTTTACCTGTTGAAAATCACTTCCCACGATTGGATTTAAAGCAATGTCGCCAATCACCTTAGCCTTTTGGCAGTTTATATACACATTTTCTCCATTTCTTCGCAAATGTTTTGTAGTCAAGTCATTCCTTTTGTCCATCTGCACAGAAACCCTTCACTTACACCACGGTCATGGTTAAGCCCTACAGCAATTTTCATTACTCTCATAAGGGATTGCTCTAGAGAATAGGCATGTCCAGTCAGAATCTCTATTGAAAGCAGTGCATATTTTGTACTAAACAACTCTTTTAATCCACTTCCATCCATGATGTAATCTATTGTCTTCAGAAATGACATAATTAGTTGGAACCCACCTATTCTGATAATGACATTGTCAAAATAATAATCAATTTGTAGACTAACTACTTGTTGGTCAAAAGTGTACACAGTTGCTTGTTGATTCACAGATTTGCACTGTTTAAAGTTAGTAGTGCCGTGTATTATGTTGTATTATTAAAACGTTTTTATTAGCTCGCTTTCTTGTCCGGTACAAACTTAGCAATCAATTTTATACTAACTTCCCGATGAGCTAGAGACTTGAAACTTGAAACATAGTTCACAAATGGAAGGCAATGCAATATTATATCATTTAATTTTCATATTTTCCTTGGGCTACGCCCCATGGGCTTGTTTTTATTAACTCGCTCTCTTGAAAATTCTGATACTCTCCGATGAGCTAGAGACTTGAAACTTGAAGCATAGCTCACAAAGGGATGACAAAACAATATTATATCATTTTCATTTAATTTTCATATTTCCCTTTGGGCTACGACCCATGGGCTTGTTTTTATTACCTCGCTTTCCTACAAATCTTGATATCAATTTTAAACGAAGTTCCCGATGAGCTAGAGACTTGAAATTTCAAATATAGCTCACAAATGGATGACAATGCAATATTATGTCATTTAATTTTCATACTTCCCTTGGGCTACGCCCCGTGGTAGGGCCAACGTAAACTACGTTAGTTTACGTTGGCCCCACCCATGGGCTTCCAAATTTTCCATGTTTACATTTTGAAAGAATGTAAATAAATCAATTAATTTAAGTCAGCTGTAAATACTTAAATTTGACAGTTCGAAGAGCAGAGGTTAAGAGGTACAGGACACAGGTTATGCTCCCAAGAGATTCTTTATACAAACAAACAATTCAAAATAGAGATAAACAATCTGATTGCAGATATAAAGGTGTTTGTTAATAATGTCAATTGTTATTTATTTAGTATTCTATGAGGTAAACAATAAATTAAATAGATTGATATATTTATAGTTAGTAGGTAGGCCATTCAATCTAATACATAATTATATAATATAAAAAGAAACACAAATTAACCTTAGCACACTAAAAAGTAGAAAATATTTATAAATATGTGGAGAGTATAAAATACTTGTAAGATTTAAAACTAAAAACGTGGGGTGCATGCAATTGATAATAATACATTAGTTCAATAGGTGAAGGTAATTGTAAATTATCTATTGCATGCACCCCACGTTTTTAGTTTTAAATCTTACAAGTATTTATACTCTCCACATATTTATAAATATTTTCTTCCTTTTTAGTGTGTTTAAAAACGTTTTGTTTTTTAAAGTTTTTTATTTATAAATTTATTATGTTGTAATCAAATGGCGGAGCATTAATAAAAGGCAAGCAAGCTACAAACGTTGTTTGAAAAGGGAGATTATTTGTCGTTTGTTTCATGAATCCACCCCAGCCTAAAACGTCGGACACCGGGACACATCTTCCACTTGCTGAAAATCCACATCAAGTCCACAACAGAGGGTTTGTCATTATCCTTTGAAGTATATAAGTTGCTGATATCCACAACTGTTATATCTTATAGCCCATGAGAATTTCCTTTTTAAAAGCCTTTTAAGGAAACAAACTTCCATCTCCCCAACTTCATGAGCGGGTAAAATACTTTTAAGTCTGTCTATTTTCTGATCTGGAGCAATAGTACTTTTTCGTGTTATCAGATGTATCCCCCCATTGCATGGAATTTTTTACATCCATCCAACGTACGAGTATTAAAATCAGCATTGTCGTAAACAAACTGATGAAATGCCATGGAGTCTATTTTTGCAAAGCTGGTCACATAATTACGCACACTTCCAGTCGAACGGCCTGAATAAGAGGCGCAAGATCCTAAAGATGAGACAATATCAAAAGATATTCTCTACCCAAACTTTTTTTAAAAGAAAGCTGATAACCCTAGTTGCTAAGGGGACAAAAAAGAAGAAGGTCTGGCAGCTCTAATGATACTTTTTTACCATAAAAGCATACAGTTCTGCAATTTCTCCCAAACAATTTTGTAGAGCTTAAAAAACAAATAATTTATATAGTGAAGCTTTATTATGCACCTAATAGTTACAGAGAAAAAAAATAACATGTAAAATTCCCATGTTATTCTTGTAAGTAAACTGTTGTATTTTGCTTGTTAAGAACATATTTTGATAAAAAGTTTAAAATGTATTTATTTCATACTAAACTATTAAAATTTAAAAGCATTTTTTACCCTCCCTGTTGCAGCAAACCTACGTACTCGTTAAACCAATGCTATTTCAATGGGGAACAAATGCGATATTTTTAAAGTGACGTTTTAGGGTAAATTGAATCAGGCAAATGGAAATTCACTTAGTCTGCAGGTTTGCTGTGGTGGTGGTATATTGTAATTTGTATTAATTACTTTGTAAATGATAATGTACTTGGTATCCATTTTCTGGAAGTAATATAAATGTTAAATATTCAATATTCAAAAATTTCTTAATAAAAAAACTTTATTTAAATTACTATAAATCACTTATTATTGGTTCGATTTTCATCACCAGATACTCAATGTATGAGGAATGTAATGCTCTACAATTCATTTATGATTTGTTTTTCTGTAGGCTAAACGATCTTTGACGTTTTAACAATAACTAAAAAATAACCCTGAATTTCAAGGTATTTGTGGTCCCAGGTCAGAAGCTCAATTGGAAAAATGGGACAAACTCCAAATCCTTTTACTTCTATATAAAACGAAAGGATTAAAATAATTGCCAGCTTTTCAGAAATTATTGCAGATAGATTAATCCAACTGTCACAATGGGTTCCCACACTCCGGACTGCTCGCCTAGACTACTTCCTTTACTACTTCCTACGTCGTGGACCTGTTTCCCTCCCTTCCCATAGCATTTTAGAATTGCAGATAGATTAATCCAACTGTCACAATGGGTTCCCACACTCCAGACTGCTCGCCTTGACTACTTCCTTTACAGTACTACTTCCTACGTCGTGGACCTTTTCCCCTCCCTTCCCATAGCATTTTAGTATTGCAGATACATTAATCTAACCGTCACAAAGAGTTCCCACACTCCGGACTGCTCGCCTTAAATACTTCCTTCACCACTTCCTACATCATGGACCTGTTTCCCTCCGTTCCCAGAGCATTTTAGAATTGCAGATAGATTAATACAACTGTCACAATGGGTTACCACACTCCGGACTGCTCGCCTTGACTACTTACTTTACCACTTTCTACGTCGTGAACCTGTTTCCCTCCCTTCCTAGAGCATTTTAGAATTGCAGATAGATTAATCCAACTGTCACAATGGGTTCCCACATTCCAGTCTGCTCGCCTTGAATACTTCCTGCACCACTTCCGACGTCATGGACTTGTTTCCTTCCCTCCCTAGAGCATTTTAGAATTGCAGATAGATTAATCCAACTGTCACAATGGGTTCCCACACTCCGGACTGCTCGCCTTGACTACTTCCTTTACTACTTCCTACGTCGTGGACCTGTTTCCCTCCTTTCCCATAGCGTTTTAGAATTGCAGATAGATTAATCCAACTGTCACAATGGGTTCCAACACTCCGGACTGCTCGCCTTGACTACTTCCCTTACTACTTCCTACGTCGTGGACCTGTTTCCCTCCTTTCCCATAGCGTTTTAGAATTGCAGATAGAACTGTCACAATGGGTTCCCACATTCCGGACTGCTCGCCTTGACTACTTCCTTCACCACTTCCTACGTCGTGAACCTGTTTCCCTCCCTTCCCATAGCATTTTAGTATTGCTGATACATTAATCTAATCGTCATAAACAGATCCCAGACTTCACACTGCTGCCCTTGACTACAATGTATCGAGTAATCTTTAGCATAATCTTTGCTAAATATTAACAAGTGATGTTTTTCCTCTTGTACTATATTTGTAATTTGCTAGTATACTGTGGGTAGTTGGCTTATTATGAACACATGCTACAACTTCAAGTCTTTTGTTTACTTTATCCTTGTTATTTAATTCATCCAACATGGTTACCTAGCAACTCATAAGACTAATGTTAAAAAAATGTGATTTTAAGTTTCATTTTTCTACGTAATTAGATTTTTGTTGGCAGTTCTAACTGCAGTAAACTCGTTTTTAGGCCAGAAATAAACTATTTACAACATTTGAAGAAAATCGTCGGAGCCGTTTTCGAGATCTTTTTTTGCAAGCAAGCATACATACAAGCAAACATTGCTCGTATTAGAGTATAGGATTTTTGCAAGCAAGCAAGCATGCATACATACAAGCAAACATTGCTCGTATTAGAGTATAGGATTTGTAGTGATTCTGAGTCAGAATTGGTTATGCGAGTGAGTCAGAATTGTTTATGCCAGTCAGAATTGTATAAGCGAGTCAATATTGGGATATAGATTTTTAATTTGAGTCAGAATTTGTTTGCGATTATATGTATATAAATATATATATATATATATATACCTATATGAATATATATATAAATATTCATATATATACCTATATGAATATATATATATATACATACCTATATGAATATATATATATATATATATATATGAATTTGAACGGATGGTGTTTTTGGCCTCTAGGGACCTCAAAACAAACAAACAAATCGGTCCCGGGTCCAGGTCTTACCATGAGTACTACGGTAATAGCTTATTCCCTATATGGGAAATTCGCTAAAAATGTTATAAGATTTACCAACAGAGTGCAGCACTATATTTTTTCTGCATTTATGAAAACAGCTAATTTGAACTAAGCAGCAACAAAAAACTGTTATTCGCAACGAGAACTGTCAAAGTAGGATTGTTTACAGTTATGTTTATGTTTTTCATTTCATGAATAATTTGTGATATTTTGCGAATTGTTGATAATTTATTTTTCTCTATTGTTTAGGTGAAGTGGTAGATATATATATACGTCCGTGAACGCGATAGCTTGAGTAACTTTTGTCTGATTTTGATGAAATTTGGTTCTAAGGTGTAAGGCAGGACAAACTTGGATGAGTTCGCGAACCAGCATGATCGGACCATGGGAACGGGGTTTTACGAGGGGTTTTGTAGGGTAAAAAATGTTTTTTCTAGTTTTTGACCCTCAAAACACAAAATTTCCCAATTTCTCTCTAGACCTTTTGAAAGAGCTAAAAAAAAACAAATAATTTAGTATATCAAAGTGTTTTTGCACGGTTATTAGTAACGGGGAAAATTCAAGAAATTATAAATTTAACATTCCAATGTTATTCTAATGGAGAATATTGTAAAATGTTGTAATTTGCTTGTTTATGGATATATTTTGATAAAACTTGGCAAATTATTCATTTTACACTAAGCTATTAATATTTTACTAAAAAGCCCCACAGTAGTTTCCTTGTAGCAGCAAACTTAGGTACTCGTTAAACCTAATGTTATTTAAATAGATTTAATTAAAAATCAATTCAGACAAATGGAAATTCGCTTAGTCGGCAGGTTCGCTGTGGCGGGGGTATTATTTTTCATGTTGATGTCCCTAAAGGCCCGAAACACTATTCCTTAATATTCTTTACGTAACACGTCCATGAATGCAATTGCTCGACTAACTTTATGCTCATTTTGATCTTAAAGGTCTAGACCAATCTGAATCTTTGTGGTAACTTTAAAAAACCTGGTATATTTTGATAATTATCTTATTTGTTATTTCCAATATTCGTGTTTATTTTTAATATTTGTATCAAAGCAATAACACGTATACATTATTGATTTCATAAAAATTTAGGAATCATTATATTCATATCCTTAAGGTTTTATTGTTGTTCAGATTTCTTATGCTTAGGTTACATTGTTTAAAAAAATTGATTGTTGCAAAATTTATGGTATGTAAAAGCAGTTAATAGTTAGACGTAGATATTACATTTATACATCTATTAAATTTAAACGATTTAATGTTTTCATTTAAAATTATTTTGTTTCTTTTTGATAAAGGTAGGTGTGTAATACTTTATTGACTTTACTGTAATGTTGTATTGCTGTTTGGACTGTACAGGAAGATTCTCTTAGAACTCTGTCACATTACTACAGTTAACTATGCGATAAGATAGTCTTCAAACTACCTAAGGCGCTTCAGTATAACTTCCAACTCTGCAGTTTGAGCCACTTTGAAGTACAATGATTTTGTCTTGAATATTGAGTTTCAAAAACAATAAAACAACAAAAAAGTTATAAGTATATCTGCGTCATAATTTTAAGTGGTTTTTTTGTTTTTTTTACAAAAATGCATTTACGTAGGTTTGCGTATAAAGTTTACACGTTTAGCCTCTAGATCACGTTTTTTTTTATAAAAAAAAAAGTTTAAATACATGTTGTACTGTCGGTGATTTGTATGTTTAGAACCAAAACGAACATCCTCTACATTCCTGGGGTTGTGAAGAGTCGTGAAATTACACTTATATGAACACGAAAACATTAACATTAAATTTTGCCAAATTATAATACTGTGAGCGGTCACGTGGTGTAGTCGGCAAAAGATGAGTCATGACTGGACCTTAATCCAAACATTTTTGCAGTTCTTTTAGCGATTTCATCGGCCATGATATTTTCTTTGTTCCTAATTGCTACATATTTGGTCCTAGTCCGTAATCTGGACATCTTTGGTTGAAGTAAAGGTTATCAGCGGTCTTGGATAGTTTTAACTAGGTATTCTTGTAGTTGTATGCTATTTTTGCTTGACAAACACCTAATAGAAACATATTTAGCCTCTGGATCACGATGTTTACAAATAATAAAAAGGTTACCTGTTGTACCTGCTGGTGATCCGTGGTTAGTCAGCAACCAAGGTTTCGCCTAAATACGGATCACCGAAGGTCGTTGACAAACTTATGGGAAAAAGTATGTGTCAGAATGCTGATGCCGTTTATTTAAACTGTCTTAAAAGGCTTTCAATCTACTATTGAATAACCAACAATATTACTTCAAAAAGGACTCTTGATTTTAAATCAGATGTGTAAAATAATACTAATGATTTAAAGGGGCTTTTTAACTAAGTTTCCATTCTAATAACGATTTTATTAAGTTTCAGTGATGTTTACCATGATGAAAGACTTAATGGGGAAAACATTTGATTACGATATTTCACACAGTAAAACTAATGAAGAATGTATAATATAGGCTATGAAATATAGAAATTAAAAATAACATTACATAATCAAAGCTGCGTTGTTCAGTTGTTTATCTTGAACATGCAATATTTAAAAATAAAATTAAGCCAAAATACGAGATAGTACTTTATTATAACAAACTTGTTAAGTAGGTAGCAATTTAAAATGACTGAAAGCTCTTCCAAAAGGAACAATGTAAAACTTTGGTATACACCAAACCTAGCACTTAACCGTAAATGTTTCTCAAGAAATTACCAACAGGGTTTACAAAACTTATCGTTTAACTTAACATTTTACAAAACATCGTTACAAACTTATGGCAGTTTGATAACATTTATTGTTATTGTTTGATTAGCCTAAGGTCTGATCTTAAATATTTTTTTCTTCAGGTAAAACGAAGTTGTAATTTTGTATTTTACAGCTTTAGCTATGCATAACACATTAACGTTCAATTAATACGTTTTAGCGAATTTCCCTATAGGGAAGTAGCTATTACTGTAGGTGGCACGGTAAGACCTAGACCCGGGACCGATTTACTTTTTCATTTTGATGTACCAAGAGGCCAAAAACACCATTCGTTAAAATTTTTATATATGTATATATATCTTTATAGACTGCAGGATAACACTACCTACCTCATTGGATTGCAGGATATTACTCCCCGCGAGGTAGCAAAGTTTGGTAGCGTTATGCCTGCATTTCAAACACTTGGAAGCCGGGATAACACTACCTAGCACTCAGATTGCAGTATATCACTACCTCACTCCAATTTTATTGTTTTTCACCATATCACTACTTGCAGGCTTAACACTACCCAGTGATACCAACTCCTAAAATCTTTTAGACGCTAATATGCTTTGTTTGTTTTGTCTAACTTATTAATTATGATAAAACGGCAATTTTCAAGTGATAAATTTATCCTAACAGTTTAAGATGTTGAATTACCGGTACTGAATCACAAAACATAAAATTATTTAGTTCTCGAATATGGAGTTTAATTTTAGACATATTTGCTCAATTCTAATCACGTTATACTATATTTTTTTTTATCAAAAACGTTTAGTTAAATACCAGCTTTCATTTTAGTGGTTGACTATTATGATCGAATGTATCTAAGGCACGCTGCAGAAGCATGGCCAACAAAACAAAGCTATTTATCATTGATTGATAGTTAAACTATTTTAATTGAAACATTAACATCAATTTTGACGGATCTCCTCTAGTACTTTTAATTTAAAAAAAAAACATTGAAATAAACTGTAAAAATATAAAAATAGAAAATCTTAGCAAAAGTTAAAATTGTGAACGGTAACGGCTCTTTTTCCGTAGCCATATACCATTCTGAATACACGAGTAAAGGTTATACATCTCTATTGTTATTATTGTATGTCTTTATTATTATTAGTTATATAGAAATCGGTGTATTACGTGACAGATACGACGAAACTTGTGTGACATAAGGTCGGCGCGTCTTTCGCCTAAGTATTATATGGTCAACGTAACATATTTTGAATTAATCAATCAATAATTTGAATTATGTCCATTTAATATATGACCTTTTGTTACCCACAGTTTTTATTATTTTTTCGACTATTTGCCAGGCTATTTACAAATAATTTGAAGACATATAAACATTTAATTTTTTCAGTCGAGTTTAATGAAGATTTTAAAAATAGTTAAACGGTTCTTAGCCTAATTATTTGAAGTTATACTAAAAATATAGACGAGCTGATTATTATTTTAGATAGTTATGTATATCAATTTGATATAATTGCTTTAACTGAGTCTTGGGTGGATGAATCAAGTGGGAATGTGAGTATGGATGGTTATAACGTGTTTATGAACAAAGAAAGTAGAAATCGTAATGATGGTGTGATTGTTTGTGAAAAAGTATTTTTCTGCGTGCATGGAGGAGGTTGGTATTATGTTTTGTTTGGTATTAAGGTTGGTAAGTGTTTTGAGCAACATGTGTTAAAGCATAGACAAAAAGGACTAAATAAAGACCGTCAGCTGTGCTGCGGTTACCATAGACACAACACTGGGAGCACCATGTATGTACGCGCTACGTAACTACGCGGCGCTCCAAGCGGTGTGCGCCAGAACCTATGGTAACCATAGTAATTACAGCAAGGTTGAGAGTCTATATTTAATTATTTTTGTATATGGTTAAAGTAGAGGTAACATTTGGCGGTGCGCGGCTTTCCCTGTTATCGGTGTACAGGAGTCCGTCTAGTGATCTACAGTATTTCAATTTATCGACGACCTTGAAGCCTACTTAGGTTAATAGGGTATAGGAAACACTGGCTGGTCGAACGTCTGGTTGGCGACATTAATTGCTGAATTTTGCCAAAAAAAGCTAACAATATCTCACACCACTACGTGAATGTTTTATATGGTTCAGGTTTTATTAGTTGTATCGATGTGACAACCAGAGTTACAGAAGATACAGAAGGCTATCTGGATCATTTTTTCACCGACTGTAAAAATAATAACTTCATTAAATCTGCTATTATAAAACGTGCTCTAACAGATCATTTTTTCATGGTTGCACAAATACAAGGTCCGAAAGATTTCTCAAAAGCTACTTCAGATTTACAAGCCAAAATAGAGAAAACTTTTTTTAGATTTTTCTGTTGGAACCCGCCTTATATTTGATACGGCCTGGTCTGTTATGTTCAATAAGGTACAAGAAATTATTTCAATGTTAAATTCTTAATAAAAAATAGGTATTTACCTTTGTCTACAGCTCAAACTGTTGTAACTTGAGTTACGGCCATAACTTGAATTTACGTCGTTTTCAATCCGAGTTATAATGCCGAAACGGCCGTAACCCAAGTTACAACAGTTTGAGCTGTAGACAAAAGTAAAAGTAAATATTTATTTTTAATTGTCATCACAGCTCAGGGGCAAAAGCATAGATTTTAAATTCATAACCTTATAAGAACAACGCATATCTTTGCACTCGAGCCCTATCAAAAATAGGTATTGCCTTTTTAGTCAAAAATACTACGAAGTAGTTTGCAATCAGAGCCAAAATAAGCTTTCCCCTACAAAAACGTTATTGAATTTTTTAAACTGCAAATGCTAAAGCAAGAGCTTCCTTTTATAAAATAATAGTGGTTTAGTTACCTTTACTTTCGTACTTATATTTGTCTTACCAGTTCAGGGGCAAGCCACAACAATGAGTAAGCTTCCTTTTCTATAATTTGTAAATAGCTTCTCTCAGCTGTTGAGAATGTGCGTGACTGATACGCTATCAGGTTCTCTACACCATCTGGTAAGACAACACGGGTCCCAGGCCTACTGAGCTAGCGTCTACGGACAATTTTGAAAGGTAAACTGTTGTCTTAAAGAGCCTAAGTAGGAGTGTTCAGGGCCTTTTACCTTGTCAAAAGCCTCAATACAACATTCTCATAAAATTAAAGGATGTGTGTACTTCATAAGCAGGTCGTAAATTATGACGTGATGTAGTGGAACGAATATGAAATGACATATGGCTTTGACATAAGCCCCTAAAACGCTCAAAAGTAAAACAAATAATTGTAATATTTAAACAAACTCGGAATCAAATTGAAATTATCTATGTGTCAGGGTAGATATCTCAGTACAGTAGAACATATCTTTTGTGTAAAAAAAAAAACAGTTTGTTATTCGTCTTTGTTTACTTTTGTTGATATTATTTTCAACTAGCTGTGTGCCCGTCCTACGTACGGGAATCTTGTAGTAGGTTTGAACCTTCTTATATTCAGAACAGGAGTTTGTTTGCATAAGGCTAGGCGCACACGAGCGATTATTTTGAGGCGACTATTTCATCGGCCGATCTGTGCATCATGTACTCGTATTTGAATGGAAGCGCGCACACAGGCGATCGAGAATTACGCCGATTTTAAAATCTGGGTTTTGCCTCAGATTCGTAGGCGAGGCGATTGTCACCCGAAAATCTGTAACGTACAGGTTCTTGTTATCAGTCCGCGCTCACGGTCGACTAAAAAATCGGCCAGTCGCTTGTTGTTCTCCACAGGAGTCAGTGAACTTCAGTGTGAGTTGTGTTGTTTTCTTTGCTAAAAAAGCCACAGCTGTTATAATACAAACTGAAACATTAAATAGACATTTTATAGTAAAGAAGTTTTTACTGTCATCACGTGAAGTGTATAGTATATAAAACTGTCGATTTAAAATTCTCTGACTTACTATTGGATGAACCCAATATTTAAGTTGTCTTTTTTTCTAATTAGAAGTTTACAAACACAGGTTAATTCAACAAAGTCCATTTTAGGATAGCTTAAACAACTCACTCAAAAAATCCATTTCTGGACTAAAAAATCGCCACGTTTGCGCCTAGACATAAATCAATGGCGATTTATTTTTTGGCCGATTTTTTAATCGGCCGATCAAAAATCGACCGTGTGCGCCAGGCCGAGTGCATTTTTTCAGATATGCTGGCAAAACTATTACTGTATGGGAAGACATATAAACCTTCGCAAATACAATATCTGACAGTTTCGAGCCAAAATGAATGTTTCGAAATTAAATGTCACCCAATCGTGTTAGTCCATATTTCATATGAGGCATAGCCCAACACTGGTTAAAAGTAGTTAAAATACTACCTAAACTTCACTACTGCACACTTTATTCGGGTTGAAATTTTCATTAACAAAGTTGCTCTTGTCTTTTCCACGAGACACTTAGAAATAAGGACATTAATGCAATATACATACACACACAAATACATAATTGAATTTGGGGATTTGCTACGATTTAACCAAAGCAAATTACAAACAAAATAATTATTTGAAAGTTTTGATAGAGTCATCAAATTTTATGATAATCTTATTAAGGCCTGATCAATCAGTAAAATTTGTATAAATCCGTTAGCAAATATATAAATAAGTAAATAAATACTCAGTCCACAAAACATTGATAGGCCTACGTTAACAACGCAAAGCTTTAAAAATTCATGATGGTTTGCAAAAAAAAAATCGTTCACTGATGTTTTATCATTTTCACAGCATTAACTAATATTTTGGATACCAGACAGAAAACGCAAATATCATACTGTAAAACATCAATTAAATTTAATAAGAAATAAGTTACAGCACTAACGATAACTACACTTTAGTGATGTGTGTGTACGTAAAAATGATTCTTGTTTCTACCACCGGTTCTAAGGAAAAGTATCAGTACCAAAAACCAACGTGTACAGTTAAGGAAATAACTATAGTACTTACGACCAATTCAAACTGTCCTTGTAATCAAACTGGTGTTAATCCGTGTTAATGGTGTTAATAGGTGTTAATCCATTGGCAAATATATAGGCCTAAATACACAGGCCAAAAACCAATGAAACATTAACAACCTAAAGCTTTCAAAATTTATGATGGTTTGCTCAAAAATCTTTCACTTGATGTGGTATCAGTACCGAAGTTATTAATCTCCCTTGGTTTTGGATTTTTTAAGTTTTCGAAAATCAAAGCTATTTTCCATTAATAGTATTATTTGTAAGCAACTTTTGATGTTCATATATTAATGAAAGTTTGAAGAAACCACCTTTATCCAAACAAAGGTTTCTTATTTTAAATGTTACGTAATCTCTAAACTATGATCGGTATTTCTAGAAAACATTCGGAGGAAATGTGACAAAAAACAAATCTAGGGTTTTGTACGTTTGTAGTTTTACTTCCTACGTGGGAAGGCCATGTATTTTAGGGAAAAGTACCGATATCGTTGTCGAAATGTGGTTGTGAATAATTAGGCCTACGTAGGGCCTACCCAGGAGATGGGCTATGGGCCAAGATTTTCGGTATGGTCCAGCGATTACAGCACAAAGAAGTAAGTAGAAACCAAAAGGGACACATTGGAAAAGCAAGTTTAGCTACTTCTGTAAGTTAACCCTCTGTTACAATCACAGCGAAATCAGAAAGATCTTCCAAGATCGCAGCATCATCCACGATCACCCACTGTCCTTGAAGCGCCGTCAATGTCAATGAGTGGAAACCTTTTTTGGAAGCTATTGGTGACGAGTATTAAAAAAATATAAGTTTCCCAGCACTATACAACAATGATTCGTGGTCTTTTCCCCCGTTATAAAAACTCAAGAACAATCGTTACACTTGTGATTAATTAAACCGGTTAAGTAAGGCACAACGTTTTTAATCACACTTGGATGTGCTTACAAAATTTGATCGGGAATGGTTTAGGCGAGGTGCTAGGTGCAGTTGAGTATACATGAAAAGAGTCAGAGATTTTTATTTTTGATTTTGGTAATGGGGGCTCAGATGAGTGTAAAAACCCATGTCGTCACCTCCAGGGGTGGTCGACAAGTTAAGGGTGGGGGCGCAAAGTTGCGAAAAACGTTAATCGGCAAAGCGCTTTTAACTCCCTTGATATTGAATGTAAGTAAAAAGTTAATTGACTTTTTATTTTATTATTGGGGGCCTAGGTGAGCGTAAAAACCCAGGTCGTAGTTTCCAGGGGTTTATGTTTTAAGTCTCTATCAAGTTTCTAAATGGTTATGAAACAAACACATATGTAAATCACTTCCAAGCTTATTATGAATAACATGGGAAACTGTTATAGCCTCGTAATAGTGTTAGAATCTTTCAAATGTTGACATTAAATCTACTTTCAAGGCTTACACTAATTCAGTTAACTGTTATACATTGAGTGAAATTATACATATTTTGAGCGTTTAGCATTGTTGGGAAGACACGTTCTAACTTCAAAGGGGGGTATATCCGTTACAGTGTAAGTTTGTCAGTTCATATCGTACTTCTGTGCCAATGAATAACCCTCTATCATAGGTTTGGCAAATTGGTTGTGGGATTACTGTTAAAGCTGGAATTCCTTGACATGGAGGATGTCAGTTAGTTGTCTCAGCCTTATTAACTATCGAATATTTTTCCAATGATTAAATAACTTACGTCATCAACACATAAATTTCTGTGGAGTACGCGTTTCAACCATCAGGTCATCCTCAGCTCCACTGTCACTAGGTTGAATTGTTTCTATGTTGCTTTGTAGCAACAGCGTCGATGTATTAAATAAATAGTCCAAACACATTTTACATTTATCACACATACACGGCACGTCCGAAACATTTGGATAACAAATACTGTGATTATAACACCGTGCGCACGGCTGGACGGGCTCAGGTTTGCGGCTACACTGTAGCCATAACACCATGGCCATACACTGTAGCTCCATAAGGGAATTTACTTCGTTTTTCTTTTTATAAATCATCTACAGACCAAGACCTTTCTTTGGACACCTCTACTAAGTTTCTATGCCCAGCCGTTCTCTCAAATTAGTGGAGACAAATTTTCCAATTAAATATTTAGATGCCCCCATGTTAATCTTATGGGAGAAAACTCAACTTTGATGGAAGATCCTGCCAAAACTAATGAAGATTTCAGAAAATGAAAACACTTTGCAAAACTACAGATTAGGGCCATTTTTTGACACTTTAATCATTAAAATCGGTCCAAAAATGAGGGAAGAGTTCTGTTTACAAAAATCGGCTTAGCGTATTATATATATAGACTAGCTGTTTGTCCGTTCTACGTACGGGAATCTTGTAGTAAGTTAAAACCTTATATTCAGAACAGGAGTTGGTTTGCATATTTAGTGTTTATTTTTCCAGATATGATGGCAAAACTATAACTGTTTAGGAATACATATAAACCTTCTCAAATACAATATCTGACAGTTTCAAAGCCAAAACGAATGCTTCGCAATTAAATGTCACCCGATCGTGGTAGTCCATATTTTATATGTAACGATGAAAGGAATTGCTTTACAGTATAGATCTATGAGGCATAGCCCTAAGGTAGGCATGTAATTTAAAGTTACTTTTCACACTGGTTAAAAATAGTTAAAACACTGCCTCAACCTCACTACTGCACACTTTATTCGGGTTGAAATTTTTGAAACTGGACCCAGCTGTTCCTGATCATTGGGCTTTAAATAAATGATCCTGGCTAATGAAACAGCTGATCTTAGTCAGTAACAAAGCTACACAGATCATCTCACACCATTCTACACTCATCCTTCGCTCATATTTGGGTTAAAATACGCACCTAAGTGTCGTCCCCATCTTAATGATTGATAATAATTGATAATAATAATTAACAATGGTGCTCTTGTCTTTTCCACGAAAAATAAGGACATTAATGCGTTACCAATAGACATACACACACAAGTACAGAATTGAGTCCACACAACATTTTGGAGTCCAGACAGAAAACGCTAAAAAATATACAGTAAGACATCAATTAAATTTAATAAGCAATAAGGTGCAGTGTTTATAAATAAATAGTGATGTGTTTGTAAGTAAAAATGATTCTTACTGCTACCACCGGTTCTAAGGAAAAGTAGCAGTACCAAAAACCAACGTTTACATTTGAGAAAAGAACTGTAGTACTTACGACTAATTCAAACTGTCCCTCTAATGAACCTGTATTATAGGTGTTAATCTCTTGGCAAATATATAAATAAAAAATACACAGGCCACAAAACATGTAACATGTAACGTTAACAACGTAAAGCTTTGAAAACTCACTATGGTTTGCTAAAAAAAAACTTTCACTTGATGTGGTGCAGTACCGAAGTTATTAATCTCCTTTGGTTTTAATTTTTTTTTAAAGTTTTGAAAATCAAAGTTATTTCCCATTAATAGCATTATTTGTAAGCAGCTTTTAATGTTAACATATTAATGACAGTTTGAAGAAACCACCTTTATCCAAACAAACATTTCTTATTTAAAATATTACGTAATCTCTAAACGATAATCGGTACATATATCTAGCAAACATTCGGAGGAAATGTGACAAAAACGCACAAATCTGGAGTTTTGTACGTTTGTAGTTTTATTTCCTAAGTAGGGGTAGTACCGATATCGTTGTCGAAATGTAAGTAAGTAGAAACCAAAAGTGACACATTGGAAAAGCGAAGTCACAGAATGGACAGACAAACATAAATACCGCATGATTCTAAGCAATGTACAGACAAAACTGTAATTTTATTTATATAGATAGACTAGCTGACCCGGCGAACTTCGTATCGCCTAAGTTATAGGTTTCCCCTAAGATGGAAAGAAAGTACCGTTACGTTTAATTTTCAAGATGATCTCGTTCGCATCGCTCAATCACGTCCTGGTTGAAGTTCGTTCGCTACGCTCTTACCTTTGGGTTGGAGCTCGTTCGCTACGCTAACTCGCCTCCAGGTTGAAGTTCGTTCGCTACGCTCACTCACCTTTTGGTTGCAAATTAGCTGTTGTCATAAATGTAAAAGAAATAATAGTGCTGCACCCTGTTGGTAATCCTTGTAACTTTAATGCTATTGAATATCGTAGAACAGAACCAACTTGTTTAATTGAAACAGCTGTTAAGATTCATTAATTCCATTTCTCATAAGGTTAACATGGGAAACTCCAGAGCCACTGGGGCGGAGCCCTTTTAAGAATTTCGAAACGGGAAATAGTTTACGTCCGATTCGCATACCTACAGAATTTACACACCAAATTTCATAACGATCGGTGAAGTCGTTCCGGAGGAGTTTGCAGACAAACACTGTGACACGAGAATTTTATATATTAGAAGAAGATAACGTTATCAATAGTTTTTATACAGTAAATTGCAGTATATTGAGGTGAACATAAATCAGCGACTTCTAATGCTATTCTTATGGAGAACATTTTATGCTATACTGTATATAATTTTGTGTAAACATTTTTGGAATGTTACTATTTTCCCCGCCGTCACGGGATCTAGACCTCTAATTTGAGCCTTCTCCCGTCATTTTACGACTTCCCAGTCACCCACAATTTTGACGCAAAGAATCAGCTGACGTAATTAATATATGGACTAGGGGCATGTAGGGACATAAGTCCCTAAAAAGCTTGAAATGTAAAACAGCTTATTTTAATATTCAAACAAACTGAGAATCGAATTATTTATTTGCCAAGATGGATCTTTTTGTCTAAAAGTCGCTCTGTTTGCCTTTGTTGTTGTTATCTATATATGTGAAATCCAATGTTTGTTATATATGCGAATATGCGTTACAAAACGACCATCCGATCGTGATGAAACTTAAGGGAAGTAAATAAGTACTATACAAAATTAACAGTTGTATTAGCCACATTAAGTATAATTTTATGGTTTTAGGGTTCCATTTCCCAGTTGTCGAAGCCAATATTGCTCAATTGGCTCAATTATAGATAACGATATAATGTTATCCCAGGTTTTAATACAGTATACAGTGCATTTTTAGAGTTTACTGGCTAAGAAGTAGACCAACTGCGTGTATTGAATACTGGCATGGAAATCAGATGTGTATGGCTTCCAATGCTATTCTTATGAAGAACATTTTACGTTATATCTAAATTTTTGTATATCTAAATTTTATATCTAAATCAGCTTGGATCCGCCATTTTGAAATGAGAAAAAATATTTAAAATATGAACGCGTTGTTGTGACCCACCATTTTAAATAACTTTTTTTATGCTAAACTCAATGCCGCTATCAGTTTTTTGTTATCAAGCTTTCTTAATGAAATATTACAATTATTTTATTTAAAATTTCAATATTTAAAAAACAAAATATGAATAGTAAAAACGGATTGAGGTATTGAGTTCAGCTTAAAAAGTTATTCAAAATGATGGGTCACGGCACCACCTTCATATTTAAAAAACGTTTTGTCATTTCAAAATGGCGGCTGATAAAAATAAATCTGTCATAGACAATGACTGATGGTGTATACTTATCTTTATCTAGCACTATTTTGATATTATGGTCTTAGTTTGTAAATGCACAATGTTAAAATGGGAAAAAAATAAATTTATAAGAAATTTTAAGAACAGATTGCAGCATCATATTCAGCGTAACAATCTCGTTTGAAACGATGGGTCACAGCCCTAGCTTTACATAAAAAAAAAAAAAACTGTGTATCCAATATGGCGGATCCAAGATGGCGGTCAAAGATTTACACCTAGTCAAAATGAAGTACTTACTACTCTAAAATGATCTTACGTGGCCCGAAGTTGACATCTTAATAAATGTAGAAAAAGTAGGGGGGACTCATTAAAAACTCACCCTGTATATAAGTATACTGTACAACATTTCCCTCTTTATTTTTTATTAGGATTAATTTGACATAATGAAATAATATATATACAGCATGAACTACAATAACAATTCCATAAGTTTAAGGAACGAATATGAGAGACAAATGCAGGTACCACGATTACTAGAAAAATACCAGTATGGATCATAAACATAAACAAATGACGTTTTTGGCCCGATAATAAACATTATTTGACATTGCTTAAATGGAACTGCCAAATCATATGTTCAATGCTATTAGTATAGGATTCGGGCCAACAACGTCATTTTGTTTATGTTTATGATCCATACCGGTATTTTTCTAGTAATCGTGGCAGGTACGTTACGCCAAGCGTCCCTGACTTTCATCACAATTAGGATTTTTTAACGGCAAATTACAATCACCAAAATCAGTCCAGTATATCAAGTTAATTGTTCCAGTACACTGTAATACAGTTTCCAACGAGATTGTGTGGTATGGGGTGCAAAAGAGCGAGATTTAATTTACTAACCTGGTATGACTTATACACGGCTAGGCACAAACGAATAAGGAGATCTTACGACGTCGACCACGCCTCGAGGCAATTGTGAAAGTGCACGAAACTTAATGAACGGTTGGATAGCAATGTAAGCTTTAGAAAGATGGTAGTTTGAAGGAAGTTTGCAGAGCACTTTTAGCCCGAGATATGTGCGAGTGTATGGATGTCAAACGGAGCGGAAAGAACTAAATTTGCATAACACCTCACGAACAAAAAGGGCGGGTAACTGCCGAAGACAACTGTAAAACTATGTGAACCTTTGAAATAATACGAAACGTAACACGAGCTATATAACAAGCATTTATTGAAAACTGCAGGACTATTACGTCCTGAAAACGAATGAGAGACAAATGAAGGTACGCTACAACAAGCATCTCCGACTTTAAGACGACTATATTTTGTATGGCAACTCCAACCACCAAAATCGGTCCGGTACGTCAAGTTAATTGTTCCAGTATATTGCAATACAATTTACAACTCGATTGTGCCTGTTGGGGTGCAACAAAATTAGAAATTCGTTTACCAACCGAGTATGACTTATACACGGCTAGGCGCAAACGAAGGAGGACTTACGACGTCGACTACGCCTCGAGACAACTGTGAAACACACTTCACATAATACAAAAGGTAATTCGAGCTATTAACAAACATATATTGGAAAACTGCATGACTCTTACTACCTGAGAACGAATATGAGGGACAAATGCTGGTACGCAAAAACGTCATAATTATGATTTTTTACGGCAACTTCCAACAATCAAAATCGGTCCAGTACATTAAGTTAATATTGTTCCAGTACACTGTGATACAGTTTCCAACTAGATTGTGCGTGATGGTGTGCAAGAAATTAAGAAACTCATTTACCAACCTGGCGTGACTACATGGCTAGGCGCAAAGACGAATAAGGAGGACTGACAACGTCGACTACGCCTCGAGACATTTTTTTAAAGTGCACGAAACTAACTACAGTTGGATAGCAATATAAGCGTTGGGAAGATGGGAATCTGAAGTTCGCAGAACACTTGTCACCTGAGATTTGTGCTAGTGTATGGATGTCAGACGGAGTGGAGAAAGCTGAATTTTTATGACACCTCACAAATGAAAAAGGGTGGGTAACTTCCAAAGGAAACTGTGGAACAATGTGAATCTTTCACCCAATAAAAAACAACCCGGCGCAGCAAACCTTCAGACTAAGTGAATTTAAACTTGTCTCATTACATTTTTACAAAAATATTTCCATAAATAAGACATATGTATTCCCAATTTAAATATCATTAGATTTAACGAGTGCTTAGGTTTGCTGCTACGGGGAAGGTAAAACGTGTTTTTGGCCTTACGTTAATAGTATAAGATGAAATAAATAAATTTGTAAATTTGTTTAATATATATCCAAAAACAAGTAAACTACAACAGTTTTTATTTTCTCCTTAACAATAAAATGAGAATTTTAAATTACACTTTTTTTTTATTTTCCTCGTGACCTCTAGGCATGCAAAAGCGGTTCAATATGCTAAACTTATTATTTTTTTAATCTTTACCAAATGGTTTAGAAATAAATTGCTAAAAGATTTCTTTTTAGGGTCAACACTGAGGAAAACTCATTTTACCCCCCAAAAACGCCCCCTAACCCCCCATTTCCATGGTCTGATTATGCTGCTTCGTGATCTCGTTTGAATAAACGTAGTTTTAAACGTTTGTACCAAATTTCGTTATAATTGGATAATTTTTACTCGAGTTATCGCGCTATATGAATTTGAAGGGATGTTGTTTTTGCCCTCTGGGGACCTCAAAACGAAAAAGCAAATCGGTCCCTGGTTTAGTTGTTACCATGAGACCTACGGTAATTGCTTATTCCCTATATGGGGAATTCGCTAAAAGGTAATATAAGTTAATAAAGGCATTTAGTGGAAAACTGCAGGACTCATACGACCTGAGTGACAGGCGATAAATCAGGGGCATGTTTGCGGGACTATACTATGTATGTTCATTGGGGTATAGGCAACAATAGCGAAAAATCATAGTCAGTTACGAACACTGTAGCCGACAAAAGACAAATATATCGATGAGCTGATTCGACTCAATAAGCAGAGAAATAAGGAAAATTAATTGAACAGAAGGTATCATTAAATGGCCTGACAAACCAAGATGAACGAGCCGCAGCAAAATATTATGTACGGCGTTTAAAGCAATCTAATCACAAAGAACATTATATGATTGTAACGTTTAGAAAAGCTTTATGCTAGTGCATTGATATGCTTATTAACATGTATAGATATTATACTAAAGACGGAGGCTATACTATAATCAAGGCTAGATGGCTCCGGTTGTGATAGGGCCAATGACGAGCTGATTGTACTAAATAAGCAATGGAATAAGAACTACAGAGGAGAAACCCTATTGCACAAAGATGTTGTGAGGACAAAGAATTACACAAGTCTGTAGAGGGGACAGTCCCCTTGAATGTATTGGATTTATTTTGAAAATTCATTCTCCAAGTGTGTTAGAATGCCTATTTTGTAAAACACAAGACTCTTAAAAGGACAACTAAAAGTTTTACCTATATACAAGGGTGTTAAGAAAACTTCCCTCTTATTAATAAAGAACGGCAATTGTTCTCTTATCAGCACTGTATTTGAATGCTGTCCACTTAACATCCTAGGGTAAATCTATGTACAGTGTGATTGAAAAGTCCCAGGACGAGGTAATATATTTTGTTGACCTTTATAAATAAAGGAATGACACTTTGTAAATCAATTATAACTATAAATGTCTACCTTTTTCGAGCTATTATTTCATTTTTCCATCTTAAGGAGGGCGGCCCATGAGGAGTAAGTCAAAATCCTCAAATTGAAGCATGGATCAAGTTTGGTATAAAATTATAGGTCTTATTTAATAAAGCGCCATGCCGCAAGCCCGAACTCAAACGGATAACCAAGTCGCAAAATGGCAGCTATTCAAAAACTTCCTTAATCTGCCTTTTTGAATCTTTGAACGGCTACCATTTTTATCGTAAGCTCAAATTTAAGACTATTATATTTATATTTCACACAAAAAGATTTTTAAAATTTATAATAAAGTTTCTCCGAGTTTTCAACTCTACAGCCTAAACGGTACATTTTCGAAAGTTTGAAAATGTTAAAATCGGATTCCTCACATACTAAAACATACATTTTGACATACAGATCAATAGGGTTTGACATAATAACAAACTGTATATTGTCATAATAGTCGCGCTCAACGTAATAATTTTTATTGACCTTATGGCTACATTATCGATCATAGTTGTAATAACCATTATGAATCAGCATTATTTGGTTTAGGGTTTGAGACTATTATATTTATATTTCACCACAAAAAGATTTTTAAAATTTATAATTAAGTTTCTCCGAGTTTTCAACTCTACAGCCTAAACGGTACATTTTCGAAAGTTTGAAAATGTCAAAATCAAATTCCTCACCTACTAAAACATACATTTCGACATACGGATCAATATATTTTTACAATCCGTTCTTTAGTAAAAACCTGTCTATTGTCATAATCGTCCCGTGAATTATAATACTTTGTATTGACCTTATGGAAAGTAAATAAAGATACGTCTTTTACACCCTTTTTTATTTACGCTTATACTGTTACTCACAAGACGATAAATATACAAAAGATGGAAAGTGGTGATCGATTTTGATTGGACACTCCAATCATCATCAGACCCAATAGGCGAATGACAAGAATCTTGAATGGCGTCCCTATTTATACCCTATTGGCTACCGGAAACACCGGCCAATACATTTTTATAAGTACAACTGGAATCGAAATTTACTTGTTCATTAATCAACGTATTTCAATTTTTACATTTTTCCTTATAAATATACAATTCTTCCCAAGCATTCATCACATATCCCTTCTTACAATTCTTTAAAATACATAGATTATCCTCCATTTTTCCTATTGAGTGTCCATTTTGTAACAGGTGTTGTGCGACGTTTGGTCTTTCTGGTTTGTTGGTCCTCCATGCAGATATGTGGTTTTTGAAGTTGTTGACGAAGTTCACAGTCTGTCCAATGTAGAAGCTATCACAATCTTTACAATTGATTTTATAGATGCCCGATGCGTCGAATCTGTTACAATCTTCTATTTTTGGGTGCAGTATTTTACTCATGGTGTTCTGAGTCCTGTAGGCTATCAAAACTCCGTATTTCTTGAATCTGTTAGCAGTCCTTTGTGTTGTAGTCCCCGTGTAGCTAAATGTGACATATCTGGTGTTTTCATCTTTTATCTCTTCTAAAGTTGTTCTGCTGTGTAGTGTATTCTGTCTAATGAGTTTTCTTTTCGTCTTTCTTGCGATATCCTCTCTTGTCTTGGTTCGAAATCCATTAACTTGAGCTATCTTCTTAATGGCTTATCTTCTTAGTTGACCTTATGTCTAAATTTTTGGTCATAGTTGTAATAAACATTATGAATCGGCATGTTTACGGGTTTTAGTTGAGAATGTCATATTAAAAAAAAGAATAAATAAACAAATTTAAATATTTATTACCGATTTTACTGGCATAATCGAATTGAATCCAGACCTCACTGTGCATTTGTTTTTAATTATTAAACAAAATAATGGTAGTAGTTAGAGTTTCGTTTAGATACTAGTTTAAATAAAGCTTTCGCAGACATATAGTCTAAAACTATTGTAAAGTACAATACTAGTGGGTTTTTACAAACAAGAGAGATAATAGAGTTCGTGATTTATCAATGATTTTCATTTCTCATCGTTTGTGTTTGCTTAAAAGCAAAAATGAATAGAATAAAGCTCAAGGCTGTAGCAAGCATAACTATATGATACTATTAAATGGATATCATACAAATATAAAAATGTAGTCATCGATACTTTTGCCTATTTACTACATTAGTCACTAACAAGACTACAAGATCGCGCCACTCATCCTACACTCATCCTTCACTCATATTTGGGTTAAAATACGCACATAGTGGCGTCCCCATCTTAAATAATTGAATTGAATTGAATTGAATTGGTATTGTTTGAAAAATGCCATTAAAGTACTATATTAGTACTGTAAAGGAGTGTCATAGATAGACCTTCGTCAATAGGGCTACTGGAGGGCTCCCCCGGGATTTTTTAAAATTAACAATTAATAGACCTTGACTGTAATAACACATAGACACACGTATCCATATAGTCACGAACAAGGGGATTTTAATAGTATATTTCGTACCTTGTGCCAAAAATAAGGTTTTGCTGGCTCGAGATGGTTTTTAAGTTCGAGACGAAGTCGAGAACTTAAATCGATCGAGAGCTGCAAAACCATTTCGGTCTGTGGTACGAACACTATTTTTCACCCCACTATACCCTATTACCACTATTCACCACTATAATAATGCACACTGATAGTCAACACAACTACAACTTTAAGGTTATGTGAAAAAATAATTTGAGGAATCAGCAAAAATAAAAATGAATAGTTGCTAGGCAACGGTGACAATAATAAAATTCTATTGCAATGCTATAGATTTTGATTGTGTGTTTAAAGTAAGGAAGCGGACAGCTGATTTTGCGGCCCCAGGCTGTAAAACCCTGGTTGGCCCCCAAATTACGATGACAGCTGGCATGGCCAGCAAAACGTAACTTTCATCCGCCAATTAACGTATGTAATAAAGCTAAAAACATCATAATGTGGTGAAAAATTATAAACAGTCCAAATATCGGAACATTCTTAAAGTTTTGTAGTCGCTGCTTCAACCTAATCCCCTAAAATATTTATCTAAAATGCATTTTTATGCTTTTTATTTGTTTGTGTATTTTATGTTTTGTGTGTTATTTTTGTAACTATTTCAGTTGAATATTAAAAAAAGAGCTAACTCCGTATTATCTTAGTGATTCTTAAAAAATGTCATTGCAGTATAAAAAGTTGAATGAAACCGTAAAACCCTAGGCTAAATTATTACATTTAATGAAAGTTTATTTGTAGCAAAGTAACAAACACGAACGCGCTACTAACACCAGACGAATGACACTACTTGAAGACCGGACCAAGCGTAGTGCGAGTGAGGGGAGTAGAAGGAGTGGTTTATAAGCTGTTGACTGTTCGGTGACTCGAGTGCGTTTGGCGCGCAAATAGCTTACGGGTACCGATTATTGGCAGTGCTGGGGATATATGTGAGTAAGGGTTAGGAGCAATACACAAATGGTTTCACAAAAGTGCCCTGGTCAACCCCTTCACCTATAACCCAACCAGATTTAGTCGCGCATAGGAACTTTGGCTACTGCCACTGGTATAGAATTTTTTGTGGTGCCAGTTATCGATAAACAAAATAGTATACTTACAATAAACAAGCTTAATTATAATAAAAGTAAAAAAAGATAAAATATTTTCTTTCAAAACATGTGTATAATGGTGGTGGTACAGTATATAAGCCGGGTGGTTTGTACTGTACCGGCTCACTCCTTGCTTTGCTGTATACGATCCACGAACGGGTGGTTAGTCTATGTGTGCAAATGCAAGGTTACAAGAGGCCGTCAACACTTAAAATATAATAAAAAAGTAACATACTTTTAAAACAAATTTCAGGAAGGATTTTTCACCTCCTATATGTTCAAGATGGTGTTGTACTTACGCCACTGTGGTAAAGTATGAAATTTATTTAAGAATTTTGTTTGTAAAATTTTGCTAAACAACAATTTATACGTGTATTATCGGTATTATACAACATACGAAAGGTGACAGTGGATTGGGCCGTTCAGTATTTTTATTACAATAGGGGTAACCGTCATGAAGTGAAATGTTAATGTAGTACAGAGTTTAGTAAAAAATCTATGCGTGTTAACAGTAACAGTTTTGGTGAAAACGACTCTTTGACATATAAAAAACTAACAGTAAACCGTATATCGATCCTTTTTTACTCCACGCAAAAACTACGCGGATTAAGGATCACCCTACTAAAACAAAGTTTCTACTTACAATTTTATCATTTGTAATCGTTAGTAATTATTGAAGAATATATTTACCTCAGAAAACATAATATGTTACACCGAGTAGTAACTATGTTACATATACTTTTTGTACATCGAGTTAAAAGTCGTCCAAAAACCGAAAGTTAAATCACAGAACAAATATATATTCAAAGTAGGCCTATAAATAACTTGACGTTAATGTTTAGTGTTACGTAACCAGTCGAAATTTTAGCAGATCATCCACTAGTACATGTATACATATTGTCACTTCTTGTGTAATTTAAAACAGATTATAAGCAATGCGTTCACCTACGATGAAACGGGTAAAAATTGGGTTTTCTCACTTTTGACCCTCAAAACACAAAATTTCCCAATTTTTCTCTAAACCTTCCTTAAGAGCTTAAAAAACAAACAATTCAGTATATCAAAGTGTTTTTGTACGGTTATTGGTTACGGAGAAAACTAAAAAAAAATTAAATTTAAAATCCCCCTGTTATTCTTATGGAGAATATTGTAAAATGTTGTAGTTTGCTTGTTTATGGATATCTTTTGATCAAACTTGGCAAATATATTTATTTTATACTAAGCAATAATTATTTTACTTAAAACACACACTTTATTAGTTTCCTTGTAGCAGCAAACCTAGGTACTCGTTAAACCTAATTTTATTTCAATAGATCAATTGAAAAGCAATTCAGCCAAATGGAAATTCGCTTAGACAGCAGGTTAGCTGCGGCGGGGGTATTTACTTATCCTACATTAATTTGAAATTAATCACTAAACGGAGTTAATAACGGCAATGTAAAACTAAGATTAGTTTTATTTGGTAAATTGCGTGGCTTTTATCATTTGCACTTTGGAATTTTATATTTCATCCAGTTGCATTATGAGAATTTTAAATTATAACAATTGAAACGATTGGTTAATAATAATAAGTTTTGGGAAATCGTATGTTATATCCATTCACTATGGGATACAGAAGAACTATTGTATTAATAGTCAAAGGTCATATGCGAGATATAATAACGAGACAAAGTCCGTACATAATGGAAATTGTATAAATGGACATAAAACTTCACAAAACGTAAGTCTATAATTTAGGTAATACGAAAATGTAAAGAATAAAATAACAGTAAATAAAGAAGATGTGAGATGACGGTGGGGTTTAATTCAACAGTTGGCAGCACGTATTTTAGGTAGTATTATCCTGTATTCCGTATCAACTGGAGTAGAATCGACGTAAGGCTCGAGTAAATACGGAGTGAGGGATACTGCTACCCGGCCTCGAACGCCGGAAGTGGCGCGGAGGGGGGACGGCCGGTAGCGATATCACTGAATCTAAATATCAAGTAGCATTATCCCTCCGTACATCGTTATATATATATATATACAGGGCCGGAACAAGGGGGGGGGCAGAGGGGGCGGTTGCCCCGGGCGGCAGGGTTGAGGGGCGGCAAATTTCTGGTTGCAGAAAATTTGTTTAATACTGTTTGTAAAAGTTTTTAATGAGCCGAACGTCATAAGGAACGTCAATAAAGTAATTTCAAAACTGCATAACGTAATAAACAAACAATAATTTTACAATAGAAATCAATATAAATTGCAACGGAGTAGAAAACACTGAGAGCCCTAATAGCATAGTTAGCAGCACAGCAAAGTTTGTTTACAATTTCAGCTGATCGCCATCCCTGTCAAGGCGCCATGCCGCCCTGCCGTGTGGTTCGTTATATAGAGGTTAGGTTTCCAGGAATTTCGCTAAGTCGAGGTTCCAGAACCAGCGTCGATCAATATAGGTCGGGACTTGACCTCATTAAAATACAGTACAATTAAAGTAGCATGGGCTACAATTCTTTACAGTACAGTGTTTACATTGTACAGTAGAACCTAAATTATCCGGCATAATAAAGGGGAGGGATCTTGAATATTGCGCAATCATGACAATGGCCACAACCAATCACAGCTTGTTCTAACCCTCCTAAAACCTAGCCAAACACTGTATTGCGTAGTCATAAATTATGTAAAGAACAAAACAAAACAGTAGAAAGTTTTGTAAGCTACTGCTCGCGATAGGCCGGTAGCACAGACAATATAATACTTTATTGTCTGTGCCGGTAGGCTACTTACAGTACAGTACTGATTTATCACAACAGAGGAATGTCAATAATAATCATTAACTATAGCATTGGTGTTGCTAATGCTAGTTGAAACAAATCGTATTGAAAACAATAAATTATTAGATAAGTCATTATAAAAGAGTATAATCATAGCCAACTTAAGGATATTAAAAATACTCGTAAAAGGAATGTTAAAATAGCGATGTTGTTATTCTTTCTCTTTGGTTTTGTTTTTATATTCTTTCTTAGGTTTTTCTTTATCAAAAAAATTGTACAATTCACCATAGTTATCCCATATCGCCCAATCACAGCTTACTAAACATTACGTCGTCATCAGTCCTCAGTGAATGAAATCAGTTCTCAGTTGCAACATAGCGCGCGCAGAGACAGCAGACAAAGATGTAAATTGTAAAACGGAGCAGAAGAATGTTAGCGCAAGCGATGAGGTGACCTTTCCATTTCATTTGATAAAGAAACAGATTTTCCCAAAACAATAATTGGGTGGGGGATTTGTTATATCGAGGGAAAGACGTAGACAATTCGTTATGCAGAGGTTAAATTCGCAATGTAGAGGTTCTGACAATGATAAATTTGTTATACTTATTGAGGTGTCTTATTTTAGCCGAAATCACGAAAAATTCGTTAAATCAAGGTCGTTGTTATAGTTTGTTCGTTATGTAGAGGTAAAATATACATTGTGTCTTATGGAGAGTTCTAGGGGATTAAAAAAAATTCGTTATATCAAGGAATTCGTTATATCTACCTATTCCACTTTACCTATTCCATTTTTGTTTAATTTGTGAGGGATTTTTTGTTGTGGGTGAAGGGGGGGGAGGGGCGGCAAATTTTAGTTTGCCCCCACTCAAAAATTGTCTAGATCCGGCCCTGTATATATATATATATATATATATAAGTAGATATATTCATGTCACTTCTGGGCCAAAAAAGGAGCCACTCAAAAATTAAATGAATTTTCCTATTTTTATACAATATATGCTATATTTTTACCCTTTTAGGTCAATTTCTAACATTTTCATATTTTTCTAGAAAAAGTATACAATTTTGATGAAATTTTCATGAATATGTCTATATTTTACATAAAATTGACTACAAAACAAAATGTTTTTAAAGAAACAGTTCACTAAAAGTGGACTATTTTTTATCTTTTAAAGAAAATGTTCTCTAAAAGTGAACTATTTTATCTAAAGTGGTTTTATCGGAATCATATTTTGTTCAAGTGTTTTACTGATTAGTTGGAAAATGTGCACTTTTACTGAACTAAATCAAAGAAAAGTGAACTAATGTATGTTTTTATTAAACTATTTTACTGAAAAAATTATCAAAAAATTCTGAAACTTAAAAATTATGAATAATTATGTTAAAAATTAATGTTTTTACTAAAATTTTCCAATTTAGGGTGAACTACCCTTAAACTAAAAACCTTAATAACTTTTTTGTTTTTTAAGATATTTACATGAAATTTGGTATGATATATCTATAAGGTAAGTACAAATTTATTAAATAATAAAATTTAAAATATTCATTTCCTGTGACCTTGAAAATCAAAAATTTTTATTTATTAATATTTTTTATGAAACAAATTTTAAATTAACAATAGTAGTCTCATTATTTATAAAATATAATAATATTTTGAAAAATATGTCAAAAAGTAGTAAATAAATGGTGGTTTTATAATAATTTTATTTGATTTCAGTTATATCATTTTTAATCACATTATACTCTAATAATCTTTCAGACACAACAACCACATAGCAATTAGTTTTACTAGCAACAGTTATATCATAATCAAAATCCATATTTATAATAATATCATTTTTTGATCCTGAAATATTAACAGGAGTTTTTGTTGTATCAATCACATACAATGGTCTATTTTCAATGAATTCTGTTGGATCATAATACATTTCACTATTATTATAATAAACCTTTTTATAATCTTGATACATTTGATATACAATTCTAAATTTTCCATTATTTATATCTAGATTTATTAATTCATCAGGATAATAGTGACCATTTAATTTTACTCTAATATTTTTAATATACATACTATCAAATTTTGAAGTGTCATATAATTAATCATTAGTTCTACCTTTTTGAAAACCAATTATTATAAATTTTGGATTATAGATGTTTCGATAAATATTTGTTATATCAAAACTAACTGTTTTTCCAGTTATTGTCTTTTGTTCAATACATTGCCAATGATTAAAGTGAAATAGTATTTTTTCTTTTTTAGTTATTTCATTAATATATTGAATTTTACTTGTAGTTTTATACTCAATTATTGGAACTCTAATAAAAAAGTCATCAATAATTACTTTTCCAACACCTGGTAATGTAGTATCATCAAAAGTTCCATCAACTTTTTTAGTTTTCCATCTAAAAATAGCATCATTATCTTCAGATCTAACAAAACATATATTGAATCCTCCTTTGTATATTGGAACATTAACATTTTCAAAGAAACCTAATCCAAAATGTGATAGATTACCCACAGCTTCAAATGTTTTTTTGAAATCTGATTGAAATCCATTACAAATGTTGGATACTGCTTCTGTTTTTGAATAAGTAACAGTACCTTTTATTGTACTCAATTGTCCAGGATATTCAATTTCCTCAATTAATTTATTATGTTTTCTAATTTCAATTTTTGAAAATAAGAATGGTATAAAATTATTAATCAACTTTACATTATCTGTAGCACTATAGTCTTTATCATCAGATTTTTTTAATGATCCTGAAATATAAAATTGAAACTTAGATGAACAAAATCCATCACCAAAATCAATATTAAATTCAGTTTTTTTGTTTGGTTCATTCAAATGTAGTTTAGATAAAGGATAAAAATTTTTATATTCAGCTCTTTCAATTTCATAAGTATTAGCCATTTATTAAGGAAAAATTTATGAAAAAATATGGAAAGAAAAAGGTTTTTTAAAACAAGTAAAATTTTATTAATTTTGAATTTTAATCAACTGAAATCTATTTAATCAACTGAAAAATGTTTAATCAACAGTATCATAATCATTTTTATCTTTAAAATATTGAATTTCTTTAACATTATCAACAATAAATTTAGCAGATAAGTTTTGGTTTTCAATAAGTAATTCCCAATCCAACATATATTTGTATTCTTCAATAAAGTTTTGAGATAATGTTTGGTATTTACAAATCAAATCAATATGATCTTTTAACTGATAATTTATGTATTCAGTAATAATCTTTTCATTCAAAATTTGATATTTAGCAATTTTTTCCCAATTTAATTTATTTTGAAACAATCTAATCATCTCATCATTCAATTCATATTTTTCTGAAATAATATCCCAATCTTCATTGGTTAATAGAAATTGGTTTCTGATAATGAAATAATCAAATGAATTATATAGAGCCATTTATTAGGAGGAAATTTTTGTAAAACTACTTTTCTTTGAATTACATATACAACATTTTGCTTTAACCATATTTTTATTTTTTAATTTTATTGTTTGAATGTCTTTAGAATTGGTTTTTTGTTTACATTTAAGACAGTAAATAAACTCCATTTATATAGTAAAAATTATTGATCTTCTTGGTTTTCTGTATTAAGTTTATCTTCTAATATTTGTGCTAATCCAGCAGTTACTAATCTTATTTTTTCAGCAAGTTTATCTTCAAGTTGTTTTTCTAAATCTTCAACATACATTTTTAGATTAAATAATGAATTAACCAATTCATTTAAATCCTGTTTAGTTTTTGAATGATCATTACCAACCTTAATAATAGAATTTAAAACTTCATTTAACTCAGATTTTATGACAACATCATAGTCGTTAATTCTTGGTTTTACATTAACAATCCTTCTAGAATTAATACTTAAATAATTTTTGGATAGACTAATAGCATTAACCAAATTATTAGTTTTCTTAATATGGTTTTTTAAATCCTTATTAATATCATTAAAAATGGAATTTAATTTTGAATTAATATAATCATTTTTTACTTCAATTAAATCTTTTTTCTGTCTACCAAATAGATCAAATATATTTAATGAATCCATATTTATTAAGAATTAATTTATTGATTATGTTATCAAATCTTATATTTTTATTCAACTCATTTAATACAAAAACACACAAATGACCACATATAGGTGGATCATTATAATTTTGAATTTGTGAATCATTAAAAAATATATTGTCTTTTCCTAAATATTTAACAATTTCCTTAAAAGGTTTATTAACAATTTTTCCATAAGAATCAAAGTAATATTTAATTTTTTCTTTTTATAATAACATATCCAATGAGTTCCATTACCAGAAAAAGAATCTAAATTGACTACACCACATTCAAATTTATTAACAGTTTTTGGAAGCATATCTCTCATAAAAACACCTCTAAAATTCTTAATATTTTGACATAATTTTTCTAAATCAGCTAAAGTCAATGGGTTGAAATTTTTTTCTTAACATATTTTAATGTTTTTTCATCTAATCCAGATCCTTTTACATTAGCTAATTCTTGATCTAACCAATTTATAAATTCTCTAAATTTTGGAATAACATTGTCTTTTACTACTTTAGCTCCTCTTCTAACTTTTGGTGTTAAACTATTTATGCCAGGAATATAATCAGCAACATTTAATATTTCATTTAATAAACCACCATCTTTTATTTGTTTAAGTTGATTATAAGAAAATTCAAGTCTTAATCCAGTATTTAATTTTTTATGTTTTTCTAATTTATTCAATTGTCTTTTAGTTAATAATAATATATCATTACCATTTTTAAATTGATCTATTTCAAATTGTATAGTCAAATTTTTATTTTTCTTAAAAGCAGATTTAATTTTAGATTTTTGATAATCAGTTAAATTTACCTTAACTTTCTCCATTTATATAGGTTAAAATTTTAATCCTATTTCTAATCCCATTCCAAATTTTCTTTTTAACCACATAGCACCTGATGTTGGTAAAGCAACTAATCTTTCACCTATATCATGATCACTAGATGTTGCTATATCCCATGCTTTATCTTGTAATATTTTATCAGCAATATCATTTCTAGATTCTGTATCTTTATGATCTCTATAAAATATATCATGTTCTTTAGCAGCTTTATCTAAATCATTTATTCCAGGATCACCTCTTTTTAATCTTTTTTGTAGACATGCAATTCAAATGGTAAATTATTTATAAAATCATTTAATAATCCTGAACCTATAATTGGTGATGTTATAGTTGGTAATATTCTTTTTAAATATTTTATACCATCAGGTTTTTCAATTAATTCATCTAATTTGTTTGAAATAAAATCTTTAATAGCCCTTTTTTCATTGATAAAGTTATTATTTCCAGCTTTTTCTTGAGCATATATATAATTGATTATACTTTCTAATTTGTTTAAATCATCAATATATCTGTATTCAATTTTATTTTCTGAATATTTTCTTATACCAGATCCTTCAATATTTCCTTTAGAATCCCAAATAAATTTAATCAAATTCATATATTTATTACCTTTACTTGATTTTGGTTTTCTAGTACTTGGATCATTATTTTTATAAATTGAATCTGTTTCCCATAAAATTTTTGAGTAATTATTTAAATCATCTTGACTATATAAATTATCATCTGGTTTGTCTTTATATGTCAATAATCTCCATAAACCTTGAGTGCCAGTATATGTTTTACCATTAACAAGTAAATCATCATTATCAATTACTGTTATTTTATCACCAATCATAAATGATTTTTTATGTTTATCCCAATACAAACCAAATTTATCATCTTTTGCTCTAGGTAAATATTTTTGTGCAATTGGACCAATGATTTTATTTAATATTTGAGGTGAAACAATATTTGGATCTATAAATGTTGATTCTTCTTCAATAATTTGTTCTCTTATTGGTCTAAATGGAGTACTTGAAGGTAACATAAATTCTTCTTCAGATTGTGGTATTGACATATTAGCAAATTGATTAACAATAGGTACTAAATCCATTAAATTTTTATTTTCATTTAAAACATCACCAATTTTATTTTCTACTTTACCAATTGCAGATGTTATTGGTTCATATGCTTTTTGTTTAATTTGCTCATAATTTTCATCAATTTTAATTTGATTTTTAAATTCTTTTATTAATTTTTTTTCAATTTCATCTAACTTCTTAGCCTTGTCGACAGTTATGTTATCCATTTATTAAAAGAAAAAAATATGTTAACATAAACATAAATGATGTTAACATAAACATAAACCATGTTAACATAAACATAAACTATGTCGATTAAGCACAATCAACACTACACTAATGATTAATATAAATAAAACAAAAATAATAAGTAAATCTAAAAATAAACACAAACACATCATTTTTTATTTTCTGTAAATTTAATAAAAAAATAAACACTAAAGATAAGGCAAATATTATTATAACAAATATTTTATCAACAATTAAATCAAGCATACACCACATTTATTTAGAAGAAAATTTTATATTAGAAAACTTATTCATATATTTTCCTTCATTTGTTTTTAATATCAAATTCATAGTTAAAAATCCATAATTTTCTTTCCAACAATCATTACAAATATCCTTAAATTCATTAAATGACATATCAGAACCTACAAAATGATCAAAAATTTGTTTCACATAATGATTATTTTGCTTAAAAATACATAACATATTTAAATTATTCCTTATTAATTTAATGTCAACTTTTGAATAACATTGTGAAAGATAAATACATGATATGTTTTTATGTCTACCCATTACAAAATACTCTTTTATTTTATCTTGATTTTCTAAAATACAATCATCAAAAACAATTAATGAATTTGGTTTACAATCATTTAATGAAATTATATCTTCACATGAACCAAAGAAATTTGCAACTTTTTTGTTAATGTTCATTTCAATATTTTTAAATCTATGTTGTAGTTTTATATATGCAGGCTGCTCTAATGATTTACTAAAAATATATAAATTTGTGTATGGTATCAATCTTTTATAGATAAAATTTAATAGTAATGTTGTTTTACCAGAACCACTTGATCCTATTATTAACAATCTAATTGGTTGATTATTCTTGATTTTTTCATCATATGTATCAAATTTTATCTTATTTTTTTCCTTTAAAAATTTTTTCATTTAAATAAGATGAAATTATTTAAAATTATAGGCAATTCTTCAAAGATTGAACTAAGATTAGAACATCCAATTCATTTAGATGGAAATTATAGTATTGGTCTTTGTGGATTTTATTCAGATAATTTTATATTAAATGTACCAAATGATTATAAAAATATATATGGTTTTAGTATTATTGATCAAAACAAAACAATTGATCAATATTTTAATATAAAGAAAGGATATTACACCTTAGAAGACATAAAAAAATTATTTACAAAAAGTTTAACAGAATTTAAAAATAAATATGATAAATTTAATGAAAATGAATTTTTATTAGAAAACAATGGTCCTTTTATTGTAATAAAATCACCTGTTAAAATTATAGTCACAGCTTTCATAATTGATCTATTAGGGTTAAAAGATGAAATGATTGAACCAAATGTATTAATAAAAGGAATAAAATTACCAAAATTAAGACCTTTTGATGTTATTGAAATCCATTGTAATTTAGTTGAACCTAGCATTGAAAATCATAAAGATCATTTACATTTACATAGAGAATCTGAAATTTTATATTCTTTCTTTCCAAATATTGAATATGGTTTAAAGATTAGTGAAAAGCCAAATGAAATTAATTATGTTCCTTTAAAAAATATAAATAAAATTCAAAATATTAAAATTACTATTCAAGATAATGAAGGAAATTTATTGAATAATGAAAATGTAAGATCGATTGTGTATTTAAAATTAAAAAAAGAATCTTCTATATAAAATTAGATTTAAATGATTAAAAATATAAGTTTATAAAGGTTTAATTATCAAATAAATTATTAAATTTATGGAATTTATTAAATATTTGACGCGTCGCAAAAATCGCGACGCGTTAATAAATGATTAAAAATGAGTTTATAAAGGTTTAATTATTAAATAAACTATTAAAAAAAAAGAAATTTATCAAAATTACTAAAGTTTTTTATATCATAAAAATCTTGAAGTAGATTAATTGATTAAAAAAACAAGTTTGTAAAGGTTTATTTAAGGTTTAATTATCAAATAAATTATTAAATTTATGGAATTTATTAAATATTTGACGCGTCGCAAAAATCGCGACGCGTTAATAAATGATTAAAAATGAGTTTATAAAGGTTTAATTATTAAATAAACTATTAAAAAATATGAAATTTATCAAAATTACTAAAGTTTTTTATATCATAAAAATCTTGAAGTAGATTAATTGATTAAAAAAACAAGTTTGTAAAGGTTTATTTAAGGTTTAATTATCAAATAAATTATTAAATTTATGGAATTTATTAAATATATTTGACGCGTCGCAAAAATCGCGACGCGTTAATAAATGATTAAAAATGAGTTTATAAAGGTTTAATTATTAAATAAACTATTAAAAAATATGAAATTTATCAAAATTACTAAAGTTTTTTATATCATAAAAATCTTGAAGTAGATTAATTGATTAAAAAAACAAGTTTGTAAAGGTTTATTTAAGGTTTAATTATCAAATAAATTATTAAATTTATGGAATTTATTAAATATTTGACGCGTCGCAAAAATCGCGACGCGTTAATAAATGATTAAAAATGAGTTTATAAAGGTTTAATTATTAAATAAACTATTAAAAAATATGAAATTTATCAAAATTACTAAAGTTTTTTATATCATAAAAATCTTGAAGTAGATTAATTGATTAAAAAAACAAGTTTGTAAAGGTTTATTTAAGGTTTAATTATCAAATAAATTATTAAATTTATGGAATTTATTAAATATTTGACGCGTCGCAAAAATCGCGACGCGTTAATAAATGATTAAAAATGAGTTTATAAAGGTTTAATTATTAAATAAACTATTAAAAAATATGAAATTTATCAAAATTATTAAAGTTTTTTATATCATAAAAATCTTGAAGTAGATTAATTGATTAAAAAACAAGTTTGTAAAGGTTTATTTAAGGTTTAATTATCAAATAAATTATTAAATTTATGGAATTTATTAAGAAATAATCAAGTCACTAATATTGTGACTTGTTTAAATAATTAAAAATATAAGTTTATAAAAGTTTTAAAACTAAATAATATAGAGTTTGAAGAAATAAATTATAAAAATGATAAATGTAAATTATATAGTTCTATTAAAAATGATATAAAACAACTTAATAAAAGAGAAAGAATTTAATAAATTGGAAAAAAGTAATATACCTATAAATTGTAATAATTCAACTATAAATATTACATATTAATTATATTTTGATCATTTTCTTTAAAACTATCTTTAACATATTTTAAAACTATATGTAAAAATGGCATAATACAAAAATTAAATGTTAAGTGATAAACATAATATTGGTTGTACTTAAAAAGATAAACTAAATGTTTATTTGATATTTTTGTTTTATATAAATATAATTTTTGATCATTTTTACTATTTATTAATTCTTTTGGTATAATTATTATTTCCATTTATTAAAAATATTTTTTAATAAATTCTTTAATTTTAGTTCTATATGGTTTTAAATTTTTATCTTCTTTATTCTGATATATATTATAATTTTTATATCTAAATAAAAATATTTTACCATAAGTCATATTTGGATATAAATATATTATTTGGTTATCATTTATATTTAAAACTTCTTTTGGTATAATTAATGCATGTGGTTGATCGTTCATTTAGTAATATTTTTATGTCCCCAAGGTAATGTATCTACTCTATTTTCACATACAAATCTTTTATTATCTTTATTACTTAAAGCTAATTTGTTAATTCTCACTGTGTATAATTCATGTTTAAAACTTCTAATACATGTCATCTCTCTATATTGTTCCACATCATCAAACAAACATTTCTTAAAATCATTCATATTAATTGACTTATTTACAACACTCTTCTTGATTCCTTTACATTTAACTGGATTTTTCTTATCAAACTCATAACTGTATAGCTTTGATCTTAATCCACAATATTCTTCTAAAATTTCACCATTTAATTCATCTTTGAATTTTCCAATTACTTTTTTATTCTTTTCATTAAAACATTCATGATCTTTCTTATAATCACTTGTATCGAAATCATTTATATTTTCTTTAATAATTTTATAAGGATCTTTCTTTAATTCCACAAAGTAACTATCAGTGTCCATATATAATAGTTTTATATTTGGATCAAATTTCTTCAATTTTTCATAATAAAATTCATACATCAATAGCTTTGATAATTCTAAAACTGAAAATCCTATATAAATTGGTTTATCAAATTTTACTTTTTCTTTAATCATGTGAGAAGCAATACAATCGGTATCAAATATCTTAAAAGTTTTAAAGTTTGGTTTTTTAGCTAGTTTTAATGAATATTCTTCATTACCTAATTTTATATCACATCTATTTCTAACATTTTCCATTGTCTTACCAAATACGGAATTATTCATTAATTTGAAGAAGTCTTTTTCAAAATCTGACTTTGATTGAGCTCTTAATTTTGTATTCAATTGAATATATTTTTTCATATAATTGTCTTGATCAAATGCAATCACTCTATTGACTCTTTTTAATTTTAATCCTTTTTTTAAGTAATATTTTAAGTTTCTTGAATGAACCACATAGTCTTTTTTATTAAATAATGTAGTACAAAGCTTATTATTATAATGTTCAGGAGCTAATGGTAAATCCTTGTGATTATCATGTAATTCCTTTGGATATTCTAAATCAACATTTAAAATATAACCATAATCAGCATTTTCATCTAATTCTAATATAGTTTCTTTCCATTCATCAGTTGTATATACATTTGGATTCATCCATTTAATATCTTTATATGGTAGTTTTTGACTTAAGGCCCATCCATATAAATTGTTTGCATCTACATATAACATGTAATTTTCAGGTTTATTAGGATCATAATTTTTGGTATATTTGTTATTTGCTTTACAATACCTTGTAACACATTGAGAAATTCCACCTCTTATACCTTTTTCAATCATCAAATACATATCATAATCACTTATTAATTCTAATTCTATTTTTGTTAATTTTAACATAGAGTCCCATGCTAATGATGGTGATGTTAAATAATGTGCAGGATCTAATTGATAGTTCTTTAAACAAACTGATCTAAAATTTTCAAATATATCAGCTAATAGCATCACATCTTGAATATTGTATAAATCAGAATAATTTCCTAATGTTTTAACTTTTAATTTATTCCAAACTTTTAGATAGTATTTATAATCATCATCACTAATATTTTCATCAGTTAAAGAACTATAAAACTGTGCTTTATCTAATATTTTATCATAATTTAATTTTTCAATATAATCTATAAACTCATAAGGAAATATACCTTTAGAAGATAATATTTCAAATGTTTCATCATCTTTTTCAATTATATCAATGTTTTTTATAAATTTAGTCAAGTGTTTAAATTCTTTCAGATTTTTAGCTAACTTATCAATTGATGAGGCCATAAATCTAAACGTATCTACAAATGAGAATTTTACAAATTTTCTAGGTTTATCATCTTCAAATTCATAACCATATCATGAATTTACTGAATAATTTATATATTTTTCATCAGTATTTGCTATTAAATCAATTTTACCATATTTTTTAGCTAATTCTTTGATAAACAAATGTGTATCATAGTTTGAACTATTATGACAAAACACAGGTATATTTTGTGGAAATTTTAGATTTAAATTACAACTTGAATGTGCTGCACCTCTAAATTTTCCTGTTAAATGACAGTGATCTCTTACCTTTCGTCTTGTATCATTATCAAAACCACTAGTTTCACAAATATGACAAACACTTGCTTTATGATATTCAATTTCTTCATTTTTAGTTAAACTCATAGGCTTTTTGTTTTTCGAATTATATTTTTTAGCTATATACTTTGAAATCTCATCTAAGTATTCAAATAATTTATTTGGTACATTTTTCATTTCTTCATCTGTTTTTGCTCTATAACAAATTGGTTTATATATTTTATTAGTCACTCTAGAAACTAAATAAATTGTGAATCCATAAGGTATATGTTTCTGAATTTTATTTGTATATGAGTTGTTTGGATTATTTTCACAAGTATTAATCTTTTTCAGAATGCTTTCAAAATCCATATAAATTACAAAAGGATGTTCAAGTTTTTTACAATAATTTTCAAATTTAACAGTTTCACCAGGAAATGGCAAAATTGGTCGACAAGGTTCAAGAGATTTACAAATTATTAAATGTTCACTTAAATCTTTGTTTTTGTAAAAATGTGTTAAACATCTTCTACAAATGAATTTCTTATGTCTGTTACTTTTTGTTAATTGAGTAGAAACAAATTTACTTAAATCTGTTATCAAAACATAATGTGAATTATTATCATTTTTTATATACAATAGATCAATATCTAATCTCGCATTGTAATTTTCAGATATTTGTAATGGAACAATCTTTTTATCTTCATCAAATCTGTATACATTAATTGACATGGATGGATAATTATATTTAGAATCAAATGATCTTTTTTCAAATAATTTTATATCTTTTAAACTCATTGGATAATCAAATTCTTTAAAAATTTCATCATTCAAGTAATTTTTATATTGTTTTACTCTATGTGGATGATCAAACTTTTTATCTTCATATTTATCAATAGCACATCTAATTGCATAAATAAAACAATATTCATCTTTATTTTTGAAATTTATACAACACTTTTTATTTTTTATTTCAATTGGTAATTCAACATATGAACCACCATTTAATGAATTATGTTTACTTAGTTTTAAATTTAAATCTAAACATCTTTTTAATGACCAACCAGATCCTTTTGATGGTTGATTTAAATTTTCTCTTAATATTAATTTTTTAAATTGATCATCAATAAATTCATCAGTGTTTAATATATCTGAACTTCTTAAAGGATAATACATTTGGGTTTTTTGACTATCACCATTTACTAATTGTCTTTCATATTCACAAGATAATGATAACTGACCTCTTTTATTTTTAAATTCTTGTTTTTCAATCAATTTTTTAATTTCATTTCTTTGTGATTCTAAATATTCAGATATATCTAAATCATCATTTGAATTTGTTAAATAATACTCTTGAAAATAACCTTTTAATGATGACACTTCCTGAATATTTATTACATTTTCCTTTGGAATTGGTTTATTTTTTAAATGATCAGTTAATAATCCAATCAATTCTTTTCTAGTTTTATCTTTTATTTTAATACCATTTTTAATTGATAGATTTTGAATAAATTGTAATGATCTATATTTTAGATTATTAGGATTTTGTTTGATATTATTTAATCTTTTAATTAGTTCATCTCTATTTAAATTGTCAACATTTCTAACAGATAATTTGTTAGCAATTTCTTTTAATTTTTCACTATTAAATAGTGAATAATTTGTTGGATCATATGACTTCTTTAATTCTTTTAATTGATCTAAATTTTCGTTTTGATAATTAACTATTTTATTTTGTTCACACCAAAGTTTTAAGTTATTAACTTCAGTTTCATATTTAGTTTTATTTTCAAAATGTTTCTTTGAATTATAATGTCTATTATAATTTTTAGATAATATATTCTTATTACAATAAGGGCATAATATATTTTTATTTGTACGCTCCATTTATTAGAAGAAAAATGTGCACGATTTATTAAGAATAATTTTATTTGAAAAAATTATTGTTGTAAAATATAAATATTAAGATAAATATTTATGTGTTAATTTAAAAATTATAAAAGTATTTTAAATAAAACTTAAACTTTTTTAAAACCAGTAATTTTTTTAAATAATACTTTCAAAAATTAATATTATTTTTATGAATTTTCTAATTTATTTATGTTTTTATTATGAATTTTAGTTTGTAAATGTTTTTGAAGATAACTAAGCCATTTTAAATCTCTACCACATTCACAATGGGTTGTGACTCTCATCATTTTTCTAACACATTCAATACAAATTGCAAATTTTTTATCTTTACTATAATAATGTTTATGAAAATTTTCCATATCTTTTGTTTCCTTACAATTCAAACATACTTTTTCACTTTTTTCTTCTACTATAATATTATCATATAACTTTTTTCTATAAATTAAATCACATTCTTTACAATATGAAAGTAATCCATCTTTATATTTTTTATTTTTATAAAAATTATTAATATTTTTTAATTGTTTACACTTTGAACATTCCTTCTCCATTTATATAGTATAAAATTTTACAAATTAGTTTTCTTCAATTCGTAATCATAAAAACTACCAAGTATATCTTCATCATTCAAGTCTTTAATACTATATGTAACAGGATTTGTATTATTAATTCTGGAAACAACAAATATTTCTCTTGACCAATTGTTTTTATATTTATTTGAAAAAGTTGATTTTTTGTTTCCTATTCTAACTCTATCATTTATTTTAAATTTAGATTTTGTAATTATTTTTGGTGGGATATATTTAAAAACTGTATTTAATAAATCATTTTCATTTTCTTTATTTACCTCAATTGGTTTCATTTTAATTGTTGAATGATATGAATTATTATATTCTTTAACTATTTCTTTAAGAATATCAATCCATCTAAAATTTTTATTAATTTCAAATAAAACTTTCATTTTTTCATTTTGAGTCCTATTATATCTTTCAATAATACTTGATTTTTCTTCATTTTCTGTATGATACATTTTAATATTATATTTCTTTAAAATTCCATTAAATTCTTTATTTACAAATTCTAATCCTTTGTCTGTATGTAATAAGTTTGGTGGTTTATGGCCAATTTTTATTGAATCTTTAATTATTTGTTCAAATGCTATAGATACATGTTTTCCATCTTTTTTCTTCAATGGTTTTGACCAAACATATTTAGAAAATGTATCAATAACATTCAACATGTATTTATAACCATCATTTTCTTTTTCATAATTTTTCATAATGATTAAATCAGCTGCCCATAAATCATCAATACCTAATGTAACTATTTTTCTTTTTCGAAATTTTTTTCTTATTAGAGCATGAATTTCTTTAGCTTCAATTATTTGATCTTTTTTATTTAATTCTTTTTTTATTATTGGTTTAATTTCCTTTTTAATTATTTTACTTTTATTTGTTTTACAAATTGAACATTTAGTAGCAATTCTAAACAAACCATTCTTCATTTCAACAATTTCTGGATTAATATTTTTAGTTTTCTTCTTACATTTATGACACTGAATAAGTTCTTCCATTTAGATATAAACATTTTATATATAAATGGATATATGTTATAGATGTCGTAATTTTAATAACTTTACAATTATTAAAAATTATATAGGATGTAATATATGTAAAAAAATTATTTTTGAAAAAAAGATTAATAAACGAAAAAATAAAAACAAACATCTTATAAATATTTTAAGAGAATTTAATCATTTTCAACCATATCGCACACAACAATTAATCAATGAAATCTATACATTATGTATTTTAGACAATAGTTTTGAAATAACACCTAAAAATATAAAATTATTCTTAAAACAAAGAAATTATACAAACTGGATATTTTACTATCAATTCTTAAACAAAATATTCAATATTGATTTTGAATTAAATTTTGAAGATAAAAGAAATATTACAGTAATTTTTAATGCATATTTCAGTTTTACAAAAAGAAATATATCATTTAAAAAACTATTACCAATGATTTTTAAACTTTTAGAATTGAATTTTTATATAAAACCAGAATTTGATGATATTTTTTTAAAATTCTTAAAACATCTATCAACTTTAAATGATCCATGCATAATAAATTAACATAATGGTTTTTCTGATAACATAAGTTATACATCAGATATTATTTAAAAAAATAGAATTTTAAATATCACACAACAGTTCTAACAAACTGTTGTGTGATATTTAAAATTCTTTTCATATATTTCAATTATTAACTGTTTAAAATTTCTATAATTATTTTTTGTAATAAATGGATCTATTAGAAGAGATTAATAATATTGGAGAATGTAAATTCAAAGAATATAAACCAATAAAAAGTTTAGAATTGAATACAAAATATAAAATAGAAAATTTTGAAAAAGTTAAAGATAAATATGGACCAACAATTATTGTTGAATTAGAAAAATGTACAGTTCATTTACCTCATAGATTTATTAATATATTTGATGAAAAAACAATTAAAGAATTAAATAAAAAAGATTTAAACTTAATTATTACTGAAATTAAAACATTCAAAGATAAAGAAACTGTTTTAGTTAAATTTGTATAAAAACTACTCATTAAATTTTAAAATTTTACTTGTTTTTAAAAACATTTTGTTTTGTAGTCAATTTTATGTAAAATATAGACATATTCATGAAAATTTCATCAAAATTGTATACTTTTTCTAGAAAAATATGAATATGTTAGAAATTGACCTAAAAGGGTAAAAAATATAGCATACTGTATAAAAAAATAGGAAAATTCATTTAATTTTTGAGTGGCTCCTTTTTTGGCCCAGAAGTGACATGAATATATCTACTTATATATATATATATATATACGTCCGTGAACGCGATAACTTGAGTAATTTTTGTCAGATTTTTATGAAATTTGGTTTAAAGGTGTAAAGCGGGATAAACTTGAATGAGTTCGCGAACCAGCACGATCGGACCATGGGAACGGGGCTTTACGGGGGGTTTTATGGGGTAAAAATTGGCTTTTCTCACTTTTGACCCTCAAAACACAAAATTTCCCGATTTCTCTTTAGACCTTTTTAAAGAGCTTAAAAAAACAAATAATTAAGTATGTAAAAGTATTTTTGTTCGATTATTAGTAATGGAGAAAATTAAAAAAATTGTAAATTTAAAATTCCCATGTTATTCTTATGGAGAATATTGTCAAATGTTGTAGTTGGCTTGTTTATGGATATATTTTGATCAAACTTGGCAAATTTATTTATTTTGTACTAAGCTATCAATATTTTACTCAAAAACACACTTTATTAGTTTCCTTGTAGCAGCAAACCTAGGTACTCGTTAAACCTAATGTTATTAAAATATATTTAACTGAAAATCAATTCAGACAAATGGAAAATCGCTTAGTCGGCAGGTTTGCTGCGGCGGGAGTATTATTTTTGAAAAATTACACTTTTAAACACATCATAGCGACATTTTACTCTTATATCATGTATATTATAAATTAAAAAAGTGCAAAGTTTTGTGTATAATCATAGGTAAAATAAGTTAAAAAAATCCAACAAAACCTGTTTCTCATTTAAATTATTATTACATTTTCCAGGGGTTGTTCCATCTATATCGTATTCAACCAGCTACATCACAGTCCTGTTCCAAGACTTCATCGTCAGGATGATACTCTAACTCAGCATCACGATTGAATTATTTAATGACAGTGAAGCTGCACTGAAGAGGATATCCTCCAACTGAGGGTGGATACCTATCCTACTTCTCGTTTCTGCGCTGTATTGTGTGTCAGGGGGCGAAAGCAGAGTACTGGGGATAAAGTTGTGTTAATTTATCAATTACTTTTCCTCCACTACCACATGATCTTCTCCTAGTTTCTTTATTGAAGCCATAATTTTATTCTAGTCCAATATTGTCACCCTTTAATACTGTCTTGTTATTGCTATTTTTTTCTTATGAAAATGTATATTTTCGCTGTTAAGTGTTCAATTTATATTTGATATACTTTCATCTCGATTCCTGTTCATATCAATATTGTTTAAATTTATTATCATAGCAATCTGGTCAATATTATTGTGCACTGTTCATACAGTATTGTTATTGTTAAATTTTTATAATTTATATTTGTACTGTTAAGTTTTCACATTTTAGCGAAATTCCCATAGGTTTATGGTACATGGAATTTCGTGGTTTTATGGTAGATCTGGGACCGATATATTTTGAGGTCTCTAGAGGTTAAAAACACCATCCGTTCAAATTTAGATATATATCCGTAAGCACGATAACTCGAGCAAAAATTATCCGATTTTGATGAAATTTTATACAAACGTGCAACAAACGGGGTTTTTTAGGGGTAAAAATTGATTTTTCCTATTTTGACCCTAAAAGCACAATTCCATAATTTCTCTCCAAACTATTTTGTAAAGCTTAAGAAAATAAATAATTTTGTATGTTGAAGTGTTGTTGTATACCCAATGGTTAAGGAGATAATTTACAAAATTGTAAATTTAAAATTCCCATGTTATTCTTATGGAGAACTAATAAACTATTTCTAAACGAAATGGTTTTTAGGTGAGGTCAATAATTCAGTTAGACAAGTATTTTTGGGCTACACTCACCTTATTGAAATCAGGAGAGCACAGTCCTTGTCACACAATAGTTATTTGTGTAACTAGTGGTGAAAGTGGCACTTTGCTGCACACGAGAGCAATGTTTACGCACGAGCCGCAGGCGAGTGCGGAATGATCTCGAGTGCAGCAAAGGCCTTTTTCACTCGTGTTACACATTATATTTTTCCTACAGTCACTATAAAACATAAATAATTAGTCTTTCAAACACTATACAACACGTTTTTAGGTTCAGCTAGCAACACAATTACACAAATGGTGCCCTGGAGAAAGTAGTACCCGTGGTCCGTATCACTCCGCTATTTTTCCTCGGCAAGAAATGTGCTCCGTCTTTTGAGAATATAGTTCCGTATGTTTTTTGTAATTTGAAGTGGTTTCCGCGCCTAAAAAAAAATGCTTTAAAGGTATTTTCTTGTTTATTAAGACCGTAGGAATGTTTTAAAAACGTTTAAAAGAAAAGTCCAGAAAGTTCAGAAATACCAAAACTATAAACACGAAATGACAGGTTAAATCGTAGTTATAATAGTCAATCAGCTGTTCATAGTATTATTATCTTTAAGTGTTGCCAACCTATTTCCAAGCGTACACGGATTACGTGCATAATAAAACCACGCTGTTTTGTGTTGTTTGGTTGGAATCCTGATGTGCGGCAAAGTATAAACCGTGCGGCAAAGTATAAACCGTACGGCAAAGTATAAATATGCAGCAATTAGCAGCTTTCTGTACTATAAACAGTACAGGGAAGCCAACTTTGTCGGGTGACTGTAGGAAAAAGTTCATTGTACGCACACATTGATAAAAAATACCCCAGCCGCAGCAAACCTGCCGACTAAGCGAATTTCCATTTGTCTGAATTGATTTTCAGTTAAATATATTTTAATAACATTAGGTTTAAAGAGTACCTAGGTTTGCTGCTACAAAGAAACTGATAAAGTGTGTTTTTGAGTAAAATATTGATAGCTTAGTACAAAATAAATAAATTTGCCAAGTTTGATCAAAATATATCCATAAACAAGCAAACTACAACATTTGACAATATTCTCCATAAGAATAACATGGGAATTTTAAATTTACAATTTTTTTAATTTTCTCCGTCACTAACAATCGAACAAAAATACTTTTATATACTAAATTATTTGTTTTTTTAAGCTCTTTAAAAAGGTCTAAAGAGAAATCGGGAAATTTTGTGTTTTGAGGGTCAAAAGTGAGAAAAACCAATTTTTACCCCATAAAACCCCCGTAAAGCCCCGTTCCCATGGTCCGATCGTGCTGGTTCGCGAACTCATTCAAGTTTATCCCGCTTTACACCTTTAAACAAAATTTCATCAAAATCGGACAAAAACTACTCAAGTTATCGCGTTCACGGACGTATATATATATATATATATATATATATATATCTATATATATATATATATATATATATATATATATATATATATATACATATATAAAAATTTGAACGAATGGTGTTTTTGGCCTCTGGGGACATCAAAATGAAAAAGTAAATCGGTCCCGGGTCTAGGTCTTACCGTGCCACCTACGGTAATAGCTACTTCCCTATAGGGAAATTCGCTAATACAAAAATAAAAATAAAATTACTTTTAGCAAACTTAAGTCTGTATTTTATTTTATTTGTTATCAACGTGTGTGTATACCTAACTGTTGTGTGACAAGGACTGTGTTCTCCTGATTTCAATAAAGTGAGTGATGCCCAAAAATAATGATCCAACTGAATAAATAATTGTAATTTGCTTGTTTATGGATATATGTTAATGAAATTTAAAAATTTTGTTTATTTCATACTAAGCCATCAACATTTCAATAAAAAACACACCTCAATATCTTCCCTGTAGCATTTAACCATAAACCTACTCCTTTTAAAGTACTCACTAAAATTAATGTTATTTAAATAGGAAATAAATCTGTTAGGAACTTTTAGGGAATAGTTTAGTAGAAATCCAGCCAGGTAACGGGAAATTCGCTTAGACTGCAGGTTTGCTGCGGGGGTATTTTACATTTGCAATGTTTCATTCATGTTTCATGTTTAATTCAAAACCAAGACTATTGCATGTTTTTTCTTGTTTTGCCGATGTTGTATGTTCACCGTAAGAAAATTTTTAACACTCTTTTGTTGTTGTTAATCCCAGCTAAATTTGTTAATTAGTGTTAGCATGCATTTATAGAGCAAAATGTTAAGGTTATTACATGCATTAAGTATTAATATAATCCACAAGGTATTACAAATATTTCTGTGATCTTACTCCAACATTTGTTCAGCTCACATCTGCGTCACTTGACTGACAGCATCGTTATTTTGTATCCAGGGCTTTACTCGGAGTAACCATCTCCGAGTTTGACTTCTTAATTTAGATTTTGTTTGCAAGAACAGAACTGTTATTAATGTAGTAATTTGAAATACTCACAAGATGTACTACTCCAATTATGGTAATCTTGAACCCTTGAAAATCTCAAATGAGTGCCATTTATTAAACCACTGATCTGACTAAACAAATTAATAAATTTTACCAAACAAATAAACTTTTAAGTCAAACTAAAGGACTACTTAAAAAAAAGAAAACTGCTATAGATTTCATTGTAGTTGTTAGCCTCCGAATTGCCAAATAATATTAGAAAAGGTTTAAATACCTGCTATAAAGCAATCCAATTTTGTTGTTAGCACAACTAGTTTCGGTGTCTGTGTGACACCATCATCGCCCTAGTTGTGACCAGTAGCTTACTCAAAAAAGTTTATTTTTTTAAATAAAATTAACTGTAATTTACCATTTTAGATAACAACTTATATAATATCAACAGTAATATCAATTACATATTCCTTTGACTAAAATTGTCATTGTATATTGATATTCCTCGCATATCATTCTGTATCTTTTAGGGTTTAATATATTTTCTAGATAATGCAGGTTCAACATTTTTACGTAAAATAGTTTTTCAAACGGGTTTTCTATAGCTACTCAATGTTTTACATCTTAAAATCAATCGAAGAACATAAACTAGATTTTTCCTTGCAATGTGTCCTAAAGTCTGGTTTTAACTCAAGCTATTTTAATGATTTAGTCTATTCTATGGTTAATTATTAACGATGAAAAGAATAAATAAAAGTATTTTATAATATTTAATTAGATGGAAATGAACATTGTTTTATAATGATAATTATTATTATTGAGCGGAGCGAGCGAAGCGAGCGAAGCTCTTATACGTCGACTTTTATGCATTTCGTAATACGCAAACTCCTCCTAGACGGCTGAATCAATCGTTTTCAAATTTTGGATGGTGGTACAGACCATATCAGTGAGTGCCAACATCTATATGGCGTTAAAAATAACTCTCAGGAATCCGCCCCACTGGGTCTCAAAGTTTCAATGTAATCCTTATGGAAGCAGTATTTGACACATAAACAAAGACATATGATCAGCTGTTGACTTTTGAATGCAGTAGATAAATAAATAGCTGATAGCATTATTCCACAGATATTAGAACATAAACGGTGGTATGGATCATAAAATAATCAAATGACGACACAAGCTTGAGGTCCGCGACGTAGGAAGTGTTAAAGGAAGTACTAAAGGTGAACAGTCTGGAGTGTGGAAACTGTTTATGACGATTAGATTTAGGTATCTGCATTCCTAAAATTCTATGGGAAGGGAGGAAAACGGATCCGCGACGTAGAAAGTGGTGAAGGAAGTACTAAAGGTGAGCAGTCTGGAGTGTGCAAACTGTTTATGACGATTAGAGTTAGGTATCTGCATTCCAAAAATTATAAGGGAAGGGAGGAAAACGGGTCCGCGACGTAGGAAGTGATGAAGGAAGTAGTCAAGGCAAGCTGTCCGGAGTGTGGGAACTGCTTATGACCATTATATTAAGGTATTTGCAATCCTATGATGCTATGGGAAGGGAGGGAAACATGTCCGTCACGTAGGAAGTGGTGAAGAAAGTAGTAAAGGCGAGCAGTCCGGAGTGTGGGAACTGTTTATGACGATTAGATTTAGGTATCTGCATTCCTAAAATTCTATGGGAAGGGAGGAAAACGGATCTGCGACGTAGAAAGTGGTGAAGGAAGTACTAAAGGTGAGCAGTCTGGAGTGTGCAAACTGTTTATGACGATTAGATTAAGATATCTGCAACCATAAAATGCTATGGGAAGGGAGGATAACGGGTCCGCGACGTAGAAAGTGATGAAGGAAGTAGTCAAGGCAAGCTGTTCGGAGTGTGGGAACTGCTTATGACCATGTTATTAAGGTATCTGCAATCATAAAATGCTATGGAAAGGGAGAGAAACAGGTCCGTGGCGTAGGAAGTGGCGAAGGAAGTAGTAAAGGCGAGCAGTCCGGAGTGTTGGAACTGTTTATGACGATTAGATTCAGGTATCTGCAATCATAAAATGCTGTGGCAAGGGAGGAAAACAGGTCCACGATGTAGGAAGTGGTGAAGGAGGTAGTCAAGGCAAGGTGTCCGGAGTGTGGGAACTGTTTATGACGATTAGATTTAGGTATCTGCATTCCTATGATGCTATGGGAAGGGAGGGAAACAGGTCCGTGACGTAGGAAGTGGTGAAGGAAGTAGTAAAGGCGAGCAGTCCGGCGTGTGGGAACTGTTTATGACGATTAGATGAAGATATCTGCAATCATAAAATGCTATGGGAAGGGAGGATAACGGGTCCGCGACGTACGAAGTGATGAAGGAAGTAGTCAAGGCAAGCTGTCCGGACTATAGGAACTGTTTATGGCAATTAGATTAAGGTATCTGCAATCATAAAATGCTGTGGGAAGGGAGGAAAACAGGTCCACGATGTAGGAAGTGGTGAAGGAGGTAGTCATGGCAAGCTGTCCGGAATGTGGGAACTGTTTATGACGATTAGATTTAGGTATCTGCATTCCTAAAATTCTATGGGAAGGGAGGAAAACGGATCTGCGACGTAAAAAGTGGTGAAGGAAGTACTAAAGGTGAGCAGTCTGGAGTGTGCAAACTGTTTATGACGATTAGATTTAGGTATCTGCATTCCAAAAATTATAAGGGAAGGGAGGAAAACGGGTCCGCGACGTAGGAAGTGATGAAGGAAGTAGTCAAGGCAAGCTGTCCGGAGTGTGGGAACTGCTTATGACCATTATATTAAGGTATTTGCAATCCTATGATGCTATGGGAAGGGAGGGAAACATGTCCGTCACGTAGAAAGTGGTGAAGAAAGTAGTAAAGGCGAGCAGTCCGGAGTGTGGGAACTGTTTATGACGATTAGATGAAGATATCTGCAATCATAAAATGCTATGGGAAGGGAGGATAACGGGTCCGCGACGTACAAAGTGATGAAGGAAGTAGTCAAGGCAAGCTGTCCGGACTATAGGAACTGTTTATTGCAATTAGATTAAGGTATCTGCAATCATAAAATGCTATGGGAAGGGAGAGAAAAGGTCCGAGACGCATGAAGTGGTGAAGGAATTAGTAAGGTGAGCAGTGTGGAGTGTGGGAACTGGAAACCGTTTGTAGCAGTTAAATTAATGTATCTGCAATGCTGAAATGTTATGAGTAGGGATGGAAGCATCCCCACGACATAGAAAATGGTGAAAGAAGTAGTAAAGGCTAGCAGTGCGAAATGTGGGGAATGTTTGTGGCAATTAGATTAACGTATCTAAAATACTAAATTGCTATGGAGAGTGATGAAAACAGGTCCACGATGTAGAAAAATGCTTAGAAAGTAGTAAAGTATGAGCATAGTGTGAAAACCGTCTGTGGCAGTTAGATTGATGTATCTTTAATTCTAAAAATGCTATAAGAAGGGAAGGAAACAAGTTTATGACGTAGGAAATGGTGAAGGAAGTGGTAAGGCTTGCAGTGCAGAGTGTGGGAACTGTCTTTGGCAATTACATTAATATATCTGCAATCCTAAAATGTTATGGGAAGAGAGGGAAATAGGTCCACGACGTAGGGGGTGGTGAAGGAAGTAGTAAAGGTGAGCGTGTTGAGTGTGGGAATGGATTAATGTATCTGCAATGCTACAACGCTATGGGAAGAGACTGTAGACTGTAGGTTAAAATTTTTTCGAAGCACGAATCGATACGAGTACATTATTCGATACATGCAATCGTTTTTAATAGAAATTTACAACTGAGTTGACAACAGCTTATTTTTACTCCACAGAGAATAAAAACTATTTTTACTCCATAGAGAATAAAAACTATTTTTACTCCATAGAGGATAAAACTTTTTTTACTTCCTAAAGAGTAAAATTGCTACTTTAGACCCGCAACGCATGCATTAAAACGACTGGTATTACTGCAGTATGACCAAAACAATATAATATAAACCCTTGATGACTCCGCTCAATTTTGTGGATGCCTCTGCGAACGCCACCTAGTAAGGTAAAATGTTAGGTGGATAGCAGAAGTAAAAGTATTTGATTTGGATTACGTGAACCGTTCAATATATAAGCTGCTCAACATTCACCGCTATAAGCTTAGTCATAGTAACGACACAGGTGATTATTAATTAATTGATAATCATTCCACGTCAATGTAATGCAAACTAGTTAGTTTTATTTTTGAGTGGCTTGTCATTGAAATAGGGCTGTTGACTTCTTTTGCGCTTACATACCTATGATATTCTGCCATTTTCTTTACGTTATCTAGTTTATAAAATTAATATAACTATCCTTAACAATGTTTGAAATAGAACATACAGAAAGGTAAAATCCCCTATTATAAAATGTTTAACCTGAGCTGAAAATAAATAGCATTAAGCATAACTAGTCCATGCAGGGCAATAAACATAAAGGAAATTATGAAGAGGATTTAGTTAATATGCTAAAATATAACGGATATCAGGGAAGTTCAATACATGGCAATAAATAAATATTAAAGTCAAGGAGTGGATTTAATTTATTACGAAACAGATATAAAGGAAAGTCCATTATTAGGGATTCAAGAAAGTGAAGCAGACAAATTTAAGTTAAGTTATGCAAGGATTACAGCTGTCTTGTAACTTTCACTGAACATCCACGGGATTAAGTTTTAATTATCCGTAGGATTTATTTTATTCCTTGTTTTCTAAACTATTATTAAATCGTAGCTAATCCTATGGTTGGAAATTAAAAACTCTTTCCTCCCAAAATTGATTACTAAACAAAATACCTGAGCTGTTTAACTAGTTACAGTCCATGATGAATGTATTTATTATTTAAAATAAAGTAGTACATATATTTTATTTCTTTTAATTTGAAGTTGGTAAACGCAACTAAAACATGAATACCAATAAAACATAAACCAATAATTTATATACACATTTTATTTAGTTCCATTTCAATTACTACTAATTTTAAACCTTGTGTTTAGCCATACAAAACTTAATAATAGGAAAACTTCAATACACATCACATATTTTTCTTGGTCATTTTAAAATCGATGTATTGCTCTAGTTACTGTTATTAAAATGTAAGGCGGACAGACTAGTGTCTTCTAGGGAATAGGGCCTGTGAGTATGTAGCCAGTAGCTGATATTTCTAATGTCCATGAACCCAGCAGGGTGTGACTGGGCTGGCCTCCCCTAACCTGCAGATGACATTCCCAAACTAACCGTATCCTGAGTGCCAAGCAACCCCACAAGGGCTTTTAGGGTTGCTTGGCACTCCCGATAAAATCGTATTCAAATCTCATGATTTCTCAGAAACTTTCCGAGATGGCATTTCTTTCCGAACATAGAAAGATGACCCAACTTACCAAGAGACATACTGATTTGCTTTTGCTAAAAATCAATTCCACTGTCTTTGACAAGACTATTTAAATGTATTAAAATATTTAGAATAGATGGTGTTTTCATATGTTCAGTGATAATCGCTGTTCCAGTGTTGTTTATGTGGTTTAGGTTCCGATTTGTTAAAGTTTGAATAAAACGTTATTTAAAACCAAGTCTTAAGGTTCCTAATCATTCCTTCATGCAGTGTCCTAAAACCATTTAGGCCTCACTCCCTGAACTCCATCGGCCCTGGTTGTTTCAGAACCGTCTGTAAACCATTCCATCTCGCCTTGTGAAAGTCTCCTTTTGTAACAAAGTTCTAGAATCATTATAGGCGTGAACATTAATGGCAAACCTTCATCTGATTGTTTCCCTTTCCTCTTTGAAGATGGCGCTTTTGTCCCCCCAACTGCGTGAGCACTCGGAGATACTTTCACATTTGATGTTGTGATGACATTTTTCACACCGCTGAAATGGCAAACACGCCTATTAACGATGACAGATTAAAGAGACCGTGGAAGTGCTTCTCATTGCCAAGCCATGAGAATTTCTATTTTTGTACAATTGCCCGTCAGCAGCGGATTTTTGTCCGTCAGCAGCGTATTTAACATGTACAGGCCAGCGAACCTTAGAAAACTGTCATGGAAGGACTTACCACAGCTGTATTTAACCAAGTCAAAATGTCAGGTTCTTAGATCCCAGCTATTAACCACAATTCTCTTGCGGTTTATCAAACATTCATTCCATCTGTCAATGATGCAAATACAAGTAAATAAAACTCGACACAATTTATTTTAGTATTATAGTTTATTTTATTTCAATTATTATGTTTATCATTAACTAATAAACAAGAGTCTTAAGCTATTATTCCAATTTAATGCTTGGGTGTGAATAAATTTAAGTTAAACCAGTAAGATTAAATAAATTAAATTTATCTTTTACATTTATTGGTTTTATTGGGTTATTAATGATTAAATATAATTAACTGAATAAAAATGCAATTTTAAAAATAAGTCAATTTCGAAGGCTACGACCTTCAACTAATTGCTAAAAGGAAGATAATCTCCACCTAAAATCCTCATTTGTTTTTTTTTCAAATTAGTATCTTTGCTTGAAAGATCAGTCAGCAACCCTTCTGTTAGCTTTAGAGTGTAACCTCAATTTAAAATTGCTGCTTGTCTGTATTGAGTATACTTGGTTTGGTTCCATTTGCATTTGTAGTTCAAAATGTAAACGCTATTACTTGGCATTAAATATATATCTAAAAAGTGTATAATATAATAAAGACCAAATATTGTAGCATTAGAACATTATTGCAATAAAATCTCTCATTTAATTTACCTAGTGTTAAATTATTTAAAAGTCATTTTACAAAAGTTATCTTGTTTTCAGCCTATAAAATAATCTATATCTACAATTCTTTCAGTTAAAAACTATAGTTTTACTCCTACGTAGAAACACGCATAAGTAATTGCAAAATATGTAATGGTGAACATTCATGTAAAACGTAAAGAAACGTAAGTATATTTCATTTCCATTCGGTTTTAAAAGTCAAAAACAACTTTTAAAAATATTCTAGAAACTCGTCCAGTCGTTTAAAAATCGTGAAGGCTTCAGTGACGTATTTACATATATTTATTAGTTCGTCAAGTAACATTTCAGACAACAAAGGTCAGCATACAAGGACTGTGTCAATGTGTCTCCAGCTGCCCTTGCCAGACTCTTGGTCGTACCGTAAAGTTTATATTGTTGAACTTTACTCAATAAGACATTCCATTGATCTATAATCACAAGAAAAAAAATAAACAGTTTTGCAAACGGAGTGGCTGCTTTACTTTATTTTGTGTGACAAACATTTTTCGTTGTTCCATTTCGTGTCGTTGCCATTAAATAATTACAATGAAAGAATATAGTTTAGCCAAGCAAAAACTATCAAAATTAGTACCTAAAACTGGAACTAGGACCTTTAATAGGTTTCTTGTTGTCGGTGATAATTACTTATTTATGACATCTCCATGTCATGGTCAAAATTATTCTAGAAGATTAAACGAATCTACCTGCCTTCTGTACTGCAGCCTCACACTGCTGTGCCGGGCTTGCTCAGGGAGATGGGTCGGGTTCACTAACAAATGTCTTCCTTTTAACCTTTTACTTCTATAGCAACCGGGTCTATTGGTACTAGCTCGGTTTAGGGGGCGCCACTCTGTTTGGAGATCTCTCATAAGAGTTTACAACGGAGAGAAAAACTCTTCTCGTGGTTGCTATGGTAGTAAGGCAGAGAGTTAAACTTTACCTAACCCGATTTTCATGTCTGATGCCGTAACATCAATACCCTAATGTATTTAGTAAGTCTACCTGATCAATCTCAAACAAATATGCAAATATACAGTACCCAATATTATTCAAATAAATATTTACCAACTGACTTAAGACTAAGATAATAAGATACCAAAAGGAAATTATCCAACCAATCAAGGTTAATACCACTCAAATTAGGCAAAATCTGTTTGACTGTACTGAAAAGAATTGGCCTAAGCCACACTTGCAATCTGTTGTTTGATTGTCCACTAATCTAGACAAGTTTAAGGAGATCAATAAAAAGAATGATATTTCTGAAAGAATACAATTAACTTTAATCGATGATTGTGTTTAAGGCACTTTTGAAAGTTCAAACAAGGTACAAGAGTTAATAGCAAACAAATGTTGGTACTCTGGATCAGAATAATGACGTTGACAACAAAGATACAATAACTTACAAATCTATACAAAATCTCAATGGTTAAGGCACTTTGGCAAAAATCAGACGATGTAAACAAGTTATTAATCTAAATAAATGGACCCTTTATAAGACAAGTAATATATCTAAACAACTTAATTATCTATACAAATACGCTGACGGTGGCCACCCGCTGAAATATCAAATACATAAAGGAACATGAATAATAGAAACATCAAACATAGGCCTAACCTAACTTAAATTACAAATTTTCCCCCTCCCTCCAACCAGATGAATTGGCCCCACAATCCGGAATCCCGGAAAATCCAAAAGTGAATTAGTTCTGGGTCAGTCGCACTGTCCACTGTTTGAAAGGCTGGCCAGCAACCAATTAACTGTTCTTCCAAGAGTGAAGTTACTCTAATGGCAAGATACTACAAGTTATCACTTATCGGTTTGAAGCGAAGTCCCTCAGACTCAAGGGGGGGGGGTTCCACAAGTCCGTTTAGACCAAGGTAGGCCTAAGTCTAGCCGTGTCTGGAATAGGCTCTGCTCTCCACGTACAAGCGCATTCCACCAGTCTCTCGGGCAGTCCACAGGCGAAATTCTCAAGGCACGTCAGCACTGCACGGCAGTAGGATACCAGAGTACCAGAGTACCAGAGTACCAGCCCTATATAAATCCCAAAATATAATAGTATGGCGTATACGGTACACAATATTTACACTGTGGGGGGAGGGGTTAGGCCTATTGTGAATTACAAACAACAAAAATACATAAGGTTCAATATAAAGCTAAATAAACATGAAATTTGCAGGAGACATAATAAAATAATTTACAATTATACGGACATTTACCTATTACACAAGAGAACAATCTAATAGTTACACAAAATTCAAAATGAGAGCAAGTTGCGCTTTCGCTTCGATCAAACAAAATCAGTCTCGGCTTATTTACGAAATATTTTCCGCGCCTTATGACTTTCTGAAATGGGCATGACTCAATTCAGCTTAGGCCTAACTCTCTTGTGAGATTAATTTGCAAAATAGGCTACAATAATTAATCAAGTAAAATGGCAACATGGGAAAAATACTAAACCTAACCTAACCTAACCTAACCTAAAATGATATACTCTTCTTGCACCACAAAACCAGCATATTACCTACTAACCTTGAGCCTAAGAAATAGGGCTTATGAGAACACTTGGGTTTTTTTTCAGTTGAATAGGCTAGGCCTAGGCATAAAATTCAAGTTAACAAAATTATAAAATTTAAAAATCTACGATTGATGAATTGAGAGGCAAACAACAAATCTAGGCTATTAGTATCCTTGAAATTATCGAAATTATTCCCAAAAGCAAAACTTGGAAACATGTGCGTCACACCTTGCAAACTTTAACATGAAAAAGGTCCAAGACCGGAGGCCTATCTTACACATTTTAAACAAAACAGAACTATTTTACAATTAATTAGCCTATCAGAAAACATGGTTTAGTGAATATTCTACTTATTCCACATTGAAATCTCACTTGAATCAAAGAAATATCTCTAAAAGTTACATTTTCCACAAACTTGTTCAGAACCAGACATGAATGGACTGTGACGACAAAGCTTCAAGTTTTAATTTAGTTTTCCTTTAAATCAAAATTTTGAATCATAAAATGAAATGAGAAAATATGTTAAAAATACGAATTATTCCTCTGCCTTACCTCTAAAATCAGCAAGTTGGTGCTTTTAATCCTTAAATTCAAGCGAGGGCTTCTTTAAGATGTTCTATCTTCGATAATCAGAAATGGAATGGACCTAATTCTAGCCGGGCGTTCACTCCGCCAGCCACTCACTCCATCCGAATCCAATTGGAACCTAGGCCGTCTGTTAACCTCAAACATGATTTTTTTTCCATGACTTCTTGGCGTTGAATATTCTTACAATCGACTGAGGGTTATGATGGCCATTGTATGAGCGCTATTCTAAAATACAATGTTGAAAGTAATTGGTTGGGTGATCAGTCCAACCTCCAATGGTGGCCCACAATCGGATTGTTACAACACTCCCCCACCAAAAGAAAATTTCCCAAATTTTCTCACTAGTTGTACGGTTTAAGGTCAGAGATATGCCAGTTTCCAATGATTTTGCCCTTCTCATCTTTAAGTTGGTAGACAAGTGGAGATATTTTCTTTGATACAACAAATGGTCCAATGAATTTAGGAGCCAACTTAGCACAGACAGCCTTGGTGGCGTCAGATAAGACGAAGTTTCTCTTCCACACTTTATCGTTCACGCTGAAGTTAAGAGGCCTTCTTCTAAGGTTATACCTCTGGGTGTTCTTTGGTGGTCCTGTATTAGTCTTCCCTCAACATCCTTAAACACCTTTTGTAAGTCCTTTAATTTAGCTCCAAAGTTAGCAGGATCTTCGACAGAAGGTACCTCATCTTCATTTCCATGGTCTTGGTCCGGTGGCACTGTTTCCCAATTACGTTTAAGTTCTCTCCCGAAGTTCAGGTAGGCTGGCGAATAACTGATTGTGTCGTGTCTGGCTGATCTTAAGGCAAACCCAAGCTTTGGAACCTCTCTATCCCACGACTTGTGGTTAGTTCCCACATAGGCTCGCAACATATTCCCTAAAGTCTTATTAACCCTCTCCACCGGGTTAGCCTGTGGATGTCGGCTTGCATTGTAAAGAATTTTTATCTTGTACTCGGTAGCAAGTGACTTTAATGTTTTAACCGTGAACTCTGGGCCGTTGTCACAGATCAGATATTTTGGTATTCCCCAAATGAGGAAGGTCTCTTCCAGGTGTTTGGTGACTAAGTTAGAAGTAGCTGCTCTCAATGGAAATAACAGTGGGAACTTTGTAAATGTATCGGTAACTACCAGTAGATACTTGAATCCAGCGTTGGATCTGGGGAAAGGTCCTAGGAGGTCTGCCGCTACCATCTCCCAAGGCTTACTGATACCCCGGCGTTGGCCCATGTACCCTGCGGGTTTTGATTATCATCTTTAGTCTGTTGACAGACATGACATCGAGCTACATACTTGGAAACATCGGATTTCATTTTAGGCCAATAGTAGAGACCTTGCACTCTGATTAAAGTTTTATGGGCACCTAGGTGACCTGCTGTGGGTTCATCATGATGTATTTTTAATATATCGGAGCGGGCGTACTTTGGGACTACCTCCTTCCATTCGGATGTGGTTTCCAGTTGGTCTTTAGTAGAAGGCAAGAACTTAAAGAGCTTTCCATTATCAACTCTCCACAAAGGGTACTTATCACCATGATCCTTAACCTCTTGTAGCATTTTCTCATACCATTTGTCCTCAAGATGAGTGCTGTCCTTTAGACAGTTTAACTGTGGAGCGGTAGTTCGAGATAGCATGTCAGGGACTATATGCTCCTTTCCTTTGCGGTGGATTAGCTGGAAGTTGTACGGTTGTAAACGTAAAGCCCAACGTGCCAAACGCCCTTGGGGGTCTTTGAGATTGTGTAACCATAATAGACTGTGGTGATCCGTAATTACCGTGAACTTAGTACCTTCGACATATGGCCTAAAGCGTTCTATGGCCCATATAACTGCCAAGCACTCCCTTTCCGTGGCTGAGTGTTTTTGTTCCCCTTTTGTTAGGGTTCGACTGGCATAGGCCACTACTTGCTCTCCTTGTTCTCCCTGCTGACTTAAAACGGCTCCCAAGCCAACTCCTGAAGCATCGCAGGATATAATAAATTCTTTAGAAAAATCGGGACAGGTCAAAATTGGGGCTCGTATCAGGCAACTCCGGATATCTTCAAACGCCTTCTGCGCTTCCTCCGTCCATAAAAACTTGTTGTTCTTCCGCAAGAGCTGGGTTAGAGGGTACAGTCTGGTAGAAAAATCCGATATAAACCGTCTGTACCAAGACGCTGTCCCTACAAACTGTCTCACAGACTTTTGGCTATTTGGAGTAGGCATATTTAATATGGCATCTACCTTCTCAGGGTCGACCTTCAATCCCCGTTGGTCCACTATGTATCCAAGATAACGAAGTTCAGAGCGGCATATGCGACATTTTTCTTTGTTTAGAGTGATATTAGCTGAGCGCAAACGCTTAAAAATTTCTTTCAACACTTCCAAATGGTGGTCGAACGAGGTCGTAAGTACTATCACATCGTCCAAATAGACAAACACATGAGGTTCGAGATCTACGCCGATGATGGAGTCAATAAACCTTTGCCATGTGGCGGGGGCATTGTGTAGGCCAAATGGCATACGAGTAAATTCAAAGAGACCACGCCCAGGGACCGTAAACGCAGTTTTATCCTGACTCCCTTCAGCCATTGGTATCTGCCAATAGGCGGACTTTATACCTAAAGAAGACAAATACCTCGCATCCCTCAATCTATCAAGTATAACAGTCACTTGTGGTAGGGGGTAAGCATCCCGCTTAGTAACAGAATTTAGTTTACGATAATTGACACAAAATCTCTTGGAGCCATCCGGTTTATCCAATAAGACGATTGGGGAGGCCCAAGGGCTCTTTGAAGGCACAACCACTCCTAATTCAAGCATCTTTTCCAGCTCTTCATAGACACACTCTAAGCGTGCAGGCGACAACGGGTAGTACCTCTGTTTAATGGGGCGAGCGTCCCCTGTGTCAATGACATGTTCAACAAGATGGGTTTTCCCTAACAGGGTATTAGAACTGGAGGTGGTGTTGTTAAATTCCGTTTCCATAAAAATCTGTAGTTTCTTCCTCTCCTCTGGCTTCAGGTGGTCTTCGTCATGTAGGCCTCCCTGGACCTCTAAAACGCTGATCTTCTTGGGTGCAAACTCCCATGTTTTATTGTGAATGTCCGCCACAACCTGCATCTTCTCCCAAAAGTCGATTCCAAGAATAAGAGACTGTTTAAGAGAGGGCACAACAAAAATCTTCACATCTCGTGTCCTATCTTCTAAGGTAATTGGAGCGATAATATAGCCTTGAATTTTATGTCGTCCGGCATCAGCCGTCTCTACCCACTGGTTTTCAACTGGCCTGAGTTGGGCAGGAAATTTATCCAAAATCTCTCTTCCCTCCTGACCGAGAACAGTATTAGAAGCACCTGAATCTAACAAAGCTCTATACTTTTTACCAAACCCTCTGACGTCAAGATAAGGTCTACGGTCCAGCGGAGCTTCCTGAAATTTATAATGGTTTAGGCCTAACTTGGTATCTTTTTGGACACGGGAGTCAACTGGCTCTTGACAGCTGGCTCCCGAAGCTACACGTTTTTTGGAGAACATGTCGGGCATTTAGTTTTTACCGTATCTGCTTTCCCACATCCGTAGCAAAATCTTCTTCTTTCTTTCGGACACGCTGAGAAACGATGGCCGGCTTCAGAACAATTCCAACAGACTAGGTTACCAGTGGTCTTAGATGGGTGATTACTAACAGCTGCTACTCTTGCTGATGGGGCTACCCTCTTCTTCCCTGACTCCACATAGGCCAAATCTGGCTCCAAAAAAATTCCACTTCGAGGCTGTTGTCTGGAACATTCTGCACGGAACCAACCTGCTTCGGCTCGTCGACCCATTTGTCGCAACTCTTCCAAAGTCCTAACTTCACATAGGGATAACCTGTCCTGCAAGTGGGGGTGTATGTTATTCAATATTTGAGCCAATTGTGTTGATTCCGGAACCGGTTCTGCCAATCTAGTGTACAATCCTTCCATCGCAGCTATAAAAACATCAATAGGTTCATGTTCTCCCTGAATCCTGTTAAAAATTTCTCTCTGGAGTCTGATGTCATAGTCTGGGGACTGGAAGACAATACGCATCTCCTTACAAAGTTCTTCCCAAGTTTTTACTCTCCTCTGAACAGACCTATACCAAACTAAAGCCTGACCGGAAAACAAATCAACAGCTGCATCAAATAGTTCCAATTGACTAACTCCTCGGGCTCTCCTCAACTCTTCAACTCGCTGCAGGAAACTCCCTACACTCTGACTCGACTCGGGGTCATATTTCAATCCCCACTTATACACTGGTACCGAGTTGGACCTGACAGTGGCTTGGGATGAGCAACCATTCGGCTTGGATCTGGCCGGAACAGAAAATTCTTGGTCTGGAGGTCTAAGGTCGATTTAAGGTTGTGTTTGTATCTGCTGTGGTGCTACCGTAGGCGCGATTGCTCCCCTGGTTTCTAGAATGCTGAGATCTTCTTGGTGTTGGTCGTTATCTTCTATCACCTTCCTATCTCCCTTAGGTACATCTTCTTGGCGTTCTTTTGACAGGGCGTTAACAGCATCTCTAGTCCTCTTGAGTAGGGCATCTTTGGTTTGTTGTGATTCGTCGTCCTGCAATAGCAATATCGGGATTCTTTAATACGCTTATCCAAGTGGTTTAGCCTTGCCAGAAGTCGGTTGTACTCATTGTCTTTGCCATTTCCCTCATAATTGTCCACCATTTTCTCGATATCATCAATTGTAACCTCACATTCAGTCAATTCCTTAACTACATCCATATTATTAATAACCTTCTCAACAATAGCTGTATTGTTCATTAAGCATTGGTTGAGCCGTTTCCTTAGCTCATCCGCTGTTCCCGTTGCGGGTTGTCCCCTGATCTTCAATTCATAGGCCACTTCAGATTTTCTTAAGTGGTAGCAATTCATATTGATCAACAAAATTGAGTTAAATAACAGTACAAAGAAGGTTCACAGACACTAAGACTCCAAATAAATTCTATGAAATATATTAAACTGTGGAGATCGAGGTAACACAATGAAACTTGTCCCTTCTAGACCCTCAGTCTAACATAAACCAATGCAATGAAATAACTAACTCAGGCCCCACGTTGCGGGCGTCATTTTGCAGCCTCACAAACTGCTGTGCCGGGCTTGCTCAGGGAGATGGGTCGGGTTCACTAACAAATGTCTTCCTTTTAACCTTTTACTTCTATAGCAACCGGGTCTATTGGTACTAGCTCGGTTTAGGGGGCGCCACTCCGTTTGGAGATCTCTCATAAGAGTTTACAACGGAGAGAAAAACTCTTCTCGTGGTTGCTATGGTAGTAAGGCAGAGAGTTAAACTTTACCTAACCCGATTTTCATGTCTGATGCCGTAACATCAATACCCTAATGTATTTAGTAAGTCTACCTGATCAATCTCAAACAAATATGCAAATATACAGTACCCAATATTATTCAAATAAATATTTTAGTGGAATCATTTTATGAGTAAATTTGACCTAACCCCAACAAAATTGCAACACAAGCAATTTTTTTGGTAATGATAGCTATGAGTGTCTTTAATAACCCCTCAAAAATCGCCATCAATCGTACCTTGGCAACAAGCCCAAAAATTCAAAATGGCCGCCAAGAGGGATGCCAAAATTTATATTTTGGCATATATCTCTAGAACGGTTAGTTTTATCAAAAACGTTATTTTAGCAAATATGTAGCTCTTTTAATGCCAATCAGTTTTTATATAAGCATTTTGTCTGTCAGACCTATGGTATGGCCGCAATTTGAAGAGCCGTACTTCATTAAAATCTGCCTTTTTAAAAAAAATTCAAAATTTTCATTTTTTTATGACTTAATGTTAGAAAATACAAATTGTACGTCAAAATAATTTAAAAGTTGTTTGACATGTGGTTTCCTACTTATTTTCAGTTTTACTTGGGATTTTATGATTATGAAAATTTTTTTTGGCATGATTTAAATAATCTCCCATTTTAAGGGATAAGTAAGAAGCCAGGATATGGATATGAAATAAAAAATATATGTTATTTAAATCATACAATTTTATTCAATACTACAAAATAAAAAGATTCCTATATACAATATGTACAACATGAACATATAAACGTAGTTTTACCATAGTGTTAACATAATTTGACCCAATGATTTAAAAGTTTAGTCAACATTTTCAAAAATACTATTCTCATCGTCTTTTTCTTCGTCCAATGAAAACTGGAGACTGATTTTACTATTGTTTTCTAAACAATGACCACAGGAAATAGTGCAGTTGAATCCATTTTTTTACACACACATCTCATTGAATTACAAGGAGTTTTGCAATTGCATCTAATCATTTTTAACGATGTCTCTGGTGCTGCTGGCAAATCCATCTTTTGGGGCACAAACATGTTGTCCTGCAAAGTCCATCCCCAGTAGTTATCATACTATCTTCTGCCCTTTTCCATATTTGAATTTGTAAATAGGCACGCAGACTATGAAACTTTACTGCTGACTCTGTTGAAGGAAGTTGCTGAGGCTTTACAAAGCTTTTATCTTTTTTTTTTAATTTTGACAAAATACTTTTGTATCTACATGTGTTCATTGATTCGTTCTTATTCCCATTGAACAGACTAGCCATTAGTTTCAGACCGATTACTTCAACTTGATCTGGACTCAGATTTTGTGAGCTGAAAGATGACAGCAGATCCTGAAAATACTCGTCTTCTAATGTTCTGTTGAATACAGATAGTTTTCCGATGTGAAAAATCCTCGAAGTAGTGTCGCACCCTGTATAGGCGTGCAGAGCTAATAGAGATTTAGCTAAATCTTCTCCAAGTGAGGATCTATTTTTTTTAATGTTTTAAACATGATCTGAAAGTCGTTTGTCACTTCTGAATAGCAAGTTGTAATTTGTTGTAATATTACACCAATAGATAAGTAAAATAAGAAGATGTCAGCGACTCTGTAGCACTAAAGGAAAGAAAGCGACTGTGTAAAAACTAAAAATAAGTAGGAAACCACATGACAAACAACTTTTAAATTATTTTGAGGTACAATTTGTATTTTCTAACATTAAGTGATCAAAAACTGAAAATTCTGAATTTTTGTGAAAAAGGCAGATTATAATGAAGTACGGCTCTTCAAATAGCGGCCATACCATACGTCTGACAGACAAAATGCATGTATAAAAACTGATCGGCATGAAAAGAGCTACATATTTGCCAAATTAACGTTTTTGATCAAACTAACCGTTCTCGAGATATATGCCAAAATATATAATTTGACAGCCATCTTGGCAGCCATTTTGAATTTTAGGGCATGTTGCCAAGGTACGATTCATGGCGATTTTTGAGGGCTTATTAAGGGCACTCTTAGCTATCATTTAAAAAAAAAATTGCTCGTGTTGCAATTTTGTTGGGGTTTAACACTAAAATGATTCCACTATTTACCAACTGACTTAAGACTAAGATAATAAGATACCAAAAGGAAATTATCCAACCAATCAAGGTTAATACCACTCAAATTAGGCAAAATCTGTTTGACTGTACTGAAAAGAATTGGCCTAAGCCACAATTGCAATCTGTTGTTTGATTGTCCACTAATCTAGACAAGTTTAAGGAGATCAATAAAAAGAATGATATTTCTGAAAGAATACAATTAACTTTAATCGATGATTGTGTTTAAGGCACTTTTGAAAGTTCAAACAAGGTACAAGAGTTAATAGCAAACAAATGTTGGTACTCTGGATCAGAATAATGACGTTGACAACAAAGATACAATAACTTACAAATCTATACAAAATCTCAATGGTTAAGGCACTTTGGCAAAAATCAGACGATGTAAACAAGTTATTAATCTAAATAAATGGACCCTTTATAAGACAAGTAATATATCTAAACAACTTAATTATCTATACAAATACGCTGACGGTGGCCACCCGCTGAAATATCAAATACATAAAGGAACATGAATAATAGAAACATCAAACATAGGCCTAACCTAACTTAAATTACAAATTTTCCCCCTCCCTCCAACCAGATGAATTGGCCCCACAATCCGGAATCCCGGAAAATCCAAAAGTGAATTAGTTCTGGGTCAGTCGCACTGTCCACTGTTTGAAAGGCTGGCCAGCAACCAATTAACTGTTCTTCCAAGAGTGAAGTTACTCTAATGGCAAGATACTACAAGTTATCACTTATCGGTTTGAAGCGAAGTCCCTCAGACTCAAGGGGGGGGGGGGTTCCACAAGTCCGTTTAGACCAAGGTAGGCCTAAGTCTAGCCGTGTCTGGAATAGGCTCTGCTCTCCACGTACAAGCGCACTCCACCAGTCTCTCGGGCAGTCCACAGGCGAAATTCTCAAGGCACGTCAGCACTGCACGGCAGTAGGATACCAGAGTACCAGAGTACCAGCCCTATATAAATCCCAAAATATAATAGTATGGCGTATACGGTACACAATATTTACACTGTGGGGGGAGGGGTTAGGCCTATTGTGAATTACAAACAACAAAAATACATAAGGTTCAATATAAAGCTAAATAAACATGAAATTTGCAGGAGACATAATAAAATAATTTACAATTATACGGACATTTACCTATTACACAAGAGAACAATCTAATAGTTACACAAAATTCAAAATGAGAGCAAGTTGCGCTTTCGCTTCGATCAAACAAAATCAGTCTCGGCTTATTTACGAAATATTTTCCGCGCCTTATGACTTTCTGAAATGGGCATGACTCAATTCAGCTTAGGCCTAACTCTCTTGTGAGATTAATTTGCAAAATAGGCTACAATAATTAATCAAGTAAAATGGCAACATGGGAAAAATACTAAACCTAACCTAACCTAACCTAACCTAAAATGATATACTCTTCTTGCACCACAAAACCAGCATATTACCTACTAACCTTGAGCCTAAGAAATAGGGCTTATGAGAACACTTGGGTTTTTTTTCAGTTGAATAGGCTAGGCCTAGGCATAAAATTCAAGTTAACAAAATTATAAAATTTAAAAATCTACGATTGATGAATTGAGAGGCAAACAACAAATCTAGGCTATTAGTATCCTTGAAATTATCGAAATTATTCCCAAAAGCAAAACTTGGAAACATGTGCGTCACACCTTGCAAACTTTAACATGAAAAAGGTCCAAGACCGGAGGCCTATCTTACACATTTTAAACAAAACAGAACTATTTTACAATTAATTAGCCTATCAGAAAACATGGTTTAGTGAATATTCTACTTATTCCACATTGAAATCTCACTTGAATCAAAGAAATATCTCTAAAAGTTACATTTTCCACAAACTTGTTCAGAACCAGACATGAATGGACTGTGACGACAAAGCTTCAAGTTTTAATTTAGTTTTCCTTTAAATCAAAATTTTGAATCATAAAATGAAATGAGAAAATATGTTAAAAATACGAATTATTCCTCTGCCTTACCTCTAAAATCAGCAAGTTGATGCTTTTAATCCTTAAATTCAAGCGAGGGCTTCTTTAAGATGTTCTATCTTCGATAATCAGAAATGGAAAGGACCTAATTCTAGCCGGGCGTTCACTCCGCCAGCCACTCACTCCATCCGAATCCAATTGGAACCTAGGCCGTCTGTTAACCTCAAACATGATTTTTTTCCATGACTTCTTGGCGTTGAATATTCTTACAATCGACTGAGGGTTATTATGGCCATTGTATGAGCGCTATTCTAAAATACAATGTTGAAAGTAATTGGTTGGGTGATCAGTTCAACCTCCAATGGTGGCCCACAATCGGATTGTTACAGTACAAGCACAAAAACTCACACCTAACTTAAACTTCACTGAAAAAAATATCTTAATCCGTATGCCACACTTTCGGGAAGTAGGTGTTTCGCCATGTTGTCTTGTAACAAACGTGGATATTTTTTTTATATATGATTTTTTAGATATTGGGTTTTCATTTTGAATTAACATTGCGTTAGGAATATTATCGTGATCTTTTTATTGTAATCATATGGAGTATTTTAACTCAATAAATAATTGTTATTTGGTTTGTTCAAGTAAAATTATTATTGCTAGATGATGTCCTATATTTTGATATTTATGTTTGGTTATCAACAAAAATGTCCAATAGTTTTACTTCATACTCGTTCAATTTTTGTATTTATGTGCTCGAACATGTTCCTGAAATCTACGTTTGAAATTTCTGCTTATATAATACTACTTATTATCACAACAGTATATACATTAAACTAGCCTTTGGCTCGCTGGGGGCTCCGCCCCCAGGCCCCCTTTTTTGGTAGGGGGTAAATAGAAATGGGCCATGGCGCGAGACCTGCAATTGAGCCAAATTTCAGATCTTTAGCTATTTTAGAAGTGGGTAAAATTGATTTAGACCGATGGACCTGTAGGAATAACATTGGGGGGGGGATTCTATATTTCGTGGGGGAGGGAGTTATATTCGTAAAATGTCACTTTTCGGAAAGGGCGCAAGATCTACAATCATTCACAATTTCAGATATCCAGTTAATCTAGAAATGTGTAAACGTGATTTAGACTTATGCACCTGTAAGAATAACATTGGGGGGATTTAATATTTGGGGGGGGGGTTGTAAATACGATAGGGAGATAAAACCTTAAGTAAACCAGAGTAACCATGGGAACGGGGACTTATGGTGGTTTTTATGGGGTAAATGTTTTCTCCATAAGAATAACATGGGGCTCGTAAAAACTTTCAAATGTTGACATTAAACCTAAGTTTTGGGGGTTAAGGAGTAAAGTTACGAAAAAACACGTATCGTGTAAAATTTAAACTAAAGTAAGGAGAATAATAACAAAGAATAATTAAGAACAAAGCAATAATAATATTTGCAAAAAGGAATGATTTAAGTATGAAAAAATAGCGAAAACCTGTAAAAAGTTGAAAGAAATTTACCAAATTTTGAAAGTAGGGAGTTTTTTGAACCCGAAAGAGTGTGATTTTCGGAAAACACCCATGAATGTTTTGTAGAAAATTTAATTCCTGTTCCTGGATATACTTTCAAATCTTTTCTAGCTCTTACTGTTTTTGAGCTAAATCCGTTTGAAAAAAAAACGTGTTTTATCGTTTTCAGAGGTCCGCCATTTTGGATTTTTGGGGGGGTTAAAATTTGAAAATGGGACTTTTGAAAATTTCACCATTAGCTTATGATCCCTTACTACAATACTACCAAATTACAAGTCTCTAGCACATTTCTAAACGATTCATATGACCATACCAAAGTCATTATATTTCAATCTTATTCTCCATAAGAATAACACGGGGCTCGTAAAAGTGGCAAAAAACCTTCAAATTTTGAGATTAAAATTAAGTTTTGGGGGTCAAGGAGTAAAGTTACGAAAAAACATGTAATGAGTAAAATTTAAAGTAAAGTAAGGAGAATACAAAGCAATAATAGTTTTTGATAAAAAATTATTTAAGTATGAAAACATAGCGAAAACCGGTAAAAATGTAATAAAAGTTTACCAAATTTTGAAAGTAGGGCGTTTTTTGAAGCTGAAGGAGTGCGATTTTTGGAAAACGCTTAAGAGGGTTTTGTATAAAATTTAATTCCTGTTCCTGAATATACTTTCAAATCTTTTCTAGCTCTTACCGTTTTCGAGCTATATCCCTTTAAAATAAAACGTGTTTTTTCGTTTTCAGAGGTCCGCCATTTTGGATTTTTGGGGTGGTTAAAATTTGAAAATGGGACTTTTGCAAATTCCACCGGTAATGTAAGATCCCATACTGCAATACTTCGCAAATTTTAAGTCTCTACCACGTTTCTAAGTGGTTCAGATGAGCATACCAAAGTCGGCATTTTTCAATGTTATTTCCCATAAGAATAACAAGGGGGGGAAATTCAAGATTACGGGGGGGTTAATGTTAAAAAATGCAACTTTTTAGGATTTTCCCATGGGTTTGGGCCCAAGACCTACAAGTGTGCCAAATTTCAGATCTCTAGCTATTCTAGAAGTGGTCTAGAATTTGTATCCCCATTGAGTGAGTGAGTTACACATCGGGCTGTATAGTTATTTAGACTCGCCTTAGGCTCGCTGGGGGCTCCGCCCCCAGGCCCCCTAGCTGTTAGTCGTCATTAGCGGTGGAATGAAAGGGCGTGATTGTCGGAAAATGCCTAGAAGGAAAAATGTAGCTTTTGAGAATGTCCTAGGTCGTTTGAAACCAAGACCAACAATCCTACCAAATTTCAGATCTCCAGCTAATCTAGAAATGGGTAAACGTGATTTTGACCGATGTCCCTGTAAGAATAACATTGAGGGGAATGAATTCAATAGTAGAATAGAGTTCAGTTGAAACAAAGCAGGCAGTGAAACATGGCTATATTGCGTTATATCAAAACAATTTACGAATGTATTTGAGGAGGCTGGCAAGTTAATATCAAGCTCAATCTTCAAGAACCCCTTATAAAAAATTTAATTATAAAGTTGCGGTAAGAGAATATGTTAGTAAAGTATTTTTACAACTGAGTGTTTGGTCAAACGAAGTGATAATATAATTGGGGTTGTAATAGCGAAAATGGATATTGAAGTAATAACTAGTTCACAATATACATTACAGTAGATTGATAAGTATGGCATATATCCAGTTCCGCCACGGGGAGGCCAAGAAACGTCGGAACCATTTATACAATTATTTACAAATGTACAATTTAGTAAACTTTTGTATACGATAAGTAGATTGATAAGTATGTAGATTGATAAGTTAATAAGTTGATAATAGTAAAAGTTCCGCCAGGAGGAGGCCAGGAAACGTCGGAACCATATTTGCAATTATTTAAAAATGTACAAGTTATTAAACTTTTGTATAAGATAAGTAGATTGATGGAGATTGATAAGGTAATAAGTTGATAATAGTAAAGAATTATAATATTAAGTAAATAAATTATAGTAGATATTCATGTATATATTTATGAAAATAGATGAAGAAATGTTTGTTTCCCTGTCGGTTAGCCATAAGCATAACGGCATATCCAGTTCCGCCACGGGGAAGCCTGGAAACGTCGAAACCATATTTACAATTAATTATATTAACAGTAGGAGTATTACAAGTATAAAGATGGTGGTAAATATGTATAAATTTATTAATTAAAATCTATTAAGTAATGTTTATTTCCCTGTCGGTTAGCCATAGACTGTATGGCATATCCAGTTCCGCCACGGGGAGGCCGGGAAACGTCGGAACCACAAACGGTAACACAATACACACTAAACACCAAAAAACACACAAAACACACAAAACACCAAAAAACACACAAAACACACAAAACACACAATAACAAACTAAAGGTCGGGGACCTTTGTTAAGGCAGACCCCCTGTCGTACTGCCATGGATGTCAAATCACGACGGGGAGTTTTGTTAAAGCAGATCCCCTAGCCTACTGCTTAGGTAAAAGTAGGAATTAACGTAGGAGCTCGTCGTATACAATGTTCTTTGCATAGGCAACCCCTTCGTGGACCCTGTCAGGATGGACCAGAACAACGATGTCGTCAGGATGTCTGACTCTACTGAGAAGGACGTACAGTTGACCATGCGTGAAACAGTCACTGCGAAGATCGACTCCGACGCGATCAATCGTCTGGCCCTGGCTTTTGTGGCCAGTCATGGAATAGGCCAGCATGAGAGGAAACTGGAGACGGCGGACGCGAAGCGGAGACCCCTCGACAAACGGGAAAACGAATTGAATCCGGGGAATACAAATCGAATCGCGTTGTCCAGGAAGTCGCACCGTGATCAGACGAGGTCTAATAGCGGTCACGATCACCTTGGTGCCGTTTACGAGTCCGCTGTCAATGTTCAGGTTCCTCATGACGAGACACACGGAGCCAATCTTGAGTCGCAGGACATGGTCTGGCACGCCCTTGCCAGTAGCCTGGTTCAACAAGTGAACGTCCACATCCATACCGTCGTCGTGCTCCTTGTCCACGGAATCAGCACTTCTCAACTCATGAACAAAGCCGTCAGTCAGATTAAGAACGGTGTTGTTGATCTGCTGGACATTGGTGTTCATGGTTGAAAGAATAGCCCGGCCTGCAATTCTATCTGTATGGCTCAGGTCACAAACGGGGAATACAAAGTCAACTAAATCGTGAAGTGATGTCACATATCTAATACCGCTCAAAGGAATCAGACTTGAGCAGCCACGGCCTTCTTCAAAATCTACAGATCTAATTGTTCCATTGCCTACTTTTAGGAGAAACTCGGAGTACGCAGTGGAGCCAGAAGTTCTGTGAGGGGTGGACAGGGAAAAGATTTTGAAGCTTGACCACAGGGATGACGCACACAGTGACACACAAGCAATGTCTGCTGGAGTACGAGCTTTAGCTACAACTGGTGCGATCTGTCGGAAATCTCCGCAGCAGATGAAGATCTTGTCCCCAAATGGCTCAGGTGAATTCATCAGGTCACGCAGAGATCTGTCAATGATTTCAAAAATGTACCGGTGAGCCATCGGGGCCTCATCAAAAACTATGAGCTGGGCTGCTCTGATGAGTTCTGCACGCTGAGATCCGTTGGTCAAGTTCCAATACCCAGTGCCATCGCCGAGATCAAGTGGCAGCCTAAACATACTATGTGCTGTTGTGCCACCAGGCAGACTACCAGCAGCAATGCCGGAGCTAGCGACAGCAATAGCAACCCTGTTTAGACTACGAACGTATGCGAGGATCACATGAATTAAGAAGGTCTTGCCGTAGCCGCCAGGTCCGTCGAGGAAGATAAGTTTTATGGGCCGACTGCCAACCTGGCCATGTAATATCGATCTTACATAATCAAACACCACTCTCTGGTCGTTGGAAAGCTTTGGTTCCCACTCATCTACCAGTGATCTCTGTTGATTCTCACCGTAGATGAGTAGTTCCCTACCCAATTCGGTCGTGTCGTCATCTACAATGGGCAGACCATGGTCGGCCAAGCAGGATCCCTGACGGCGAAGACTTCGATCGATTTCAATCAGACCCAGCTTGAAAGCAACGTCGTGATCAAGAGGATTCCGCTCCAAATGGTCCTCACACAATGTATCACGGAAAGCATCCCACAAGAGGGCCGCAGGAGCTCCCATGTTACAAAGAAGAACAAAGAAAGAGCGGAGCCTCGGGCCGACCATAAATCGAGCAGCTTCCTTCAGTGCCTGGTGGTACTCGTCCTCATCTTCAACCAAACCGAGGGTGCGTGCTACTTGTTGGAATGTTGTGCAACCATCACCACCACGAGCGAGCAGATCGGCGTAACCACGGCATGGTATGATCATGAGAAGCAACCGAAGGAAATACTGCTCACTCCTGTTTGGTGAAACCCAGAAGAGTCGACAGATCTTTTGACCACGTTTTCTGGAAGTTAAGAAGTGCTTACCGTCTGGATGTTCGTAAACCTCAGCACTACTTGGACGTTTGCTGTGAACAATGTATTGTTCAAAAAAACACTGGTATGTTAAATTGTCAAACATTGGCTCACGAGGCCTATTGAAATAAAAGATCAAGTCAGAGGTAGCCCCAGAAGTAGCGTGCGTCAAGTTGTTTGGCCGAAAACACACATTCTGTTTCCCTTCTAGGTGGACAGGGAGACATTCAACAGTGGGCTCAGACTTTGATATGGGGAAATCCAGGAGACGCCAGCATGCATCACTGGCTCCCACCATACGCTTAGTCACATAGTGCTCGACTTCATCGTCTTGTTTACTCAAAGGAGTAACTTTGACGTTCTGAAGCGAGCCACCCTTCATTAGATATTTAAATAAATACTTAATCACTCGTCGAGTGGAAGCTACCTCTAAGTTTATGTGTGCCTCATATTTTAGAAGCAATGCTGAGTTATACGGTACAACCCAGCCGTCATGCACAGGAATCGATCTGTTCCTTGACGTTATACTCCCTTCATTATTGTAATCACGCCGATATTGTACAAACCCTCTTTCATCTACGTGGGTTGTTTCACAGGGAGGCTTAGGGAAGAATTTCGTACAGCTACCTTTGTCAGAGTCCCAGCAAGGGAAGTCGGTTCTGTGATCCGTGCCACAAGGACCATGAACCATATGTCTCAGAACCAACGCCCTTAATCTGCCACCTGCCTCTTCCTTCGACGGGATATCAGCTCGAATGATGGAGTCTATGTCTGCTGCCTGAACAGGTCCATCGCCTTCGATTTTGAACACGATGTGGGCATGTGGAAGGCCCCGCATCTGCATTTCGATAACGTGGACTATGTACACAGAACGACCGAACATAGCTCCGCTACGTAGATCCCGAAGAAGTTCCAGGAGCTTAATGTAAAAGACCCTGCAGGCTGTACTGGGATCACTACGACCACTGCCTCGAGGACAAGCCCTTTTGTTTTCCTCCCAAGTCGCACTGTAGGTAAATGTAAGGAAAAACGTAGGAAAGCCGAGACGAGAAACTAAGGCCATAGCATTCTCGTAACGCAATTTCATATACCTCGGCCCCCCTGTGAACGAACTTGGGAGGTAAACTTTGCCAGCTTGTATCCCACCCTCCCCTTGAACAGTTTCATCATTAGCAATGTCGTTCAAAACCTGACGTCCTGCTTGATGTCCACCTCGAGTAACCGTCTCAACTTCATCCAACGGTCCTATCCGCATGGCATTTTCAACTGATTTAGTCTGCGTAAACTTTATATAGTTAAGCCTTTCTTCCTCGTATCTTGCATACATCTCGACCTGCCAAGCTTGAGACAGTCGGCCGAAATGCGAAAACCGAGGATCGGATAGTAGGAGGCAACGCGAATAATCATATTGCGACAATTTCTTATTAAAGTTGTCCAAGCGTCCTATGTGCCAGCCTAAAGTGCCATGGGGATAGAGCAGAGGATATTGAAATGGCTCCATAAGGGGACTGAACAGATTTATGGAACTGGGCCTACCAGAGCCAACTTTCCAAATCGTAAGCTTACGGGGCTCGTAAACAGTGTCCTCAGTGCTTAGAACAGCGTGTACCTCAACACCTGTTTGCCTGTCGCCTAGAATAGGGCCATGGGTAGCTCTACTTGTTACTTGGAAGTCCAAGTGAGCGTTGACTGCAGGTTCACTACCTAAACGCCGATAGTGGACAATGTACGGATTTTCCTGTGACAAAAATCGCGTAATTAAGTCAATTATGCCACCGTCGAGAGATCTACCCAAGGCAATATTCCGACGTTCTTCACCGTCATCGATGTACATGCGAGAACGATTTACAAACTGAACGTCCCCAGCCTTAGTAGTAAACTTTTGACCAGAGTCGGACAGATTGTAAACCTGGTGGTACATTCTCCCTTCAATTTTGAAAAATGAAAGACCACTTGGATGCCTGTACCCACCAGATAGTTCTAATGCACAAAACGCAAACATGTCGTTGTAAGCACGAGCCCTATCGAGAAAACGGCGATCTGAGTAGAACGATTCCTGAAGAGGCTGTAGATTAAGAACGTTGTTTGCCCCTTGACCACAACACCACTTCTTTCTACCCTTTTCCTCTTCAAATAGTCGAGCACCACAGTAAGAACACTTGAAAATACTATCATCCCAAAGGCTAATTTTGTTGAGATTAAAAGCAGGAATATTGTTCAGCAACTCCCCCTCCCAAGAACCCATTGGACCGTGATGAAAAATATGTCTAGCAAGTGCTGCTGGCAAATGACGAAGCTCAGAAAGCATAGGATTTTTCAGACGGAAAATGGCTACCCTTTGCCGAGAGGCGTCTGGATTCTTTTGACTGTATCTTCCAACAGCTTCCCTATTTACCTCGGGATGAGTTTGGCTGTATCGCTGTACAGCCTCCCTGTTAACCTCAGGGCGAGTTTGGCTGTAGCGCCCTACAGCCTCCCTATTCACTTCAGGATGAGTTTGGCTGTAGCGCCCTACAGCCTCCCTATTCACTTCTGGATGAGATTGGCTGTATATACGGACAGCCTCCCTATGAGAATCAGGGTGGGTTTCTCGGTGACGGCGAGCATCGTCTACATTTTTGTCCGGGTGATTATCTGTATATTTCTTCTTTGCGGCAGCAATTTGTTCGTCCTTAGTCGTGTTTAAAACTTTAGGACGCCCACGTTTCAATTTTTTTGGCCTTCCGGGTCCTTTTCGGGGAGTATCGAGATTGGGGAGGGATTTAAACTTTCTCAAAGGAGAAATCACTACAACTGGATATAGGGTATTCAATTTTGGATCTTGGAGGAAATCAGGACTGGGGCACTGTGAAAGTGATTCGTTGATAGAATCATTAAGAATTAGAAATTCAGGGCTAGGACAATGTGGGGTAGGAGTAAAATTCAAACTGGGGAGTGGTGTGATAACAGGGTTGAACACAAAGTCAAGCGAAGCGGATGCGACATGGCTATCGAATTTCAATTGTGTTATCGAATATTGATGTGCATTGGCTTCATACACTACGTTACATAGCAGTAGGGACGCTAAAGATATGTAGCTATCACACGCAAACAGTCGAGCCAAGTTGTTGCCCCTGATACTGATGTCATGCTGACGATGTTCATTTACTGCATGTGGATCAAACAAAAAGTATTTATCTTGGCTGTGCCAAAAGCCAACAGTCACGTTCAACCCAGTAAATAAAAACCCGACATTCACAGTAGCTCCTACAAACAATAGCTCTAGCTCACAGGCGAGCTCTGCGATGCTATCATCTAATAAATCACGAGTTACTGGGTACAAAGCATCATATACATAAGAAATATCAACACGAACTTCATTTCCAGCAACCGTAAACTCGTGTGGAATTTCATCAGGGAACAAAAACCTATTGCCACCAACACAACCCTCATTACGTAATGACCTATACAATGCATCACCACTTAAGAGTATGGAATCAATGGCAAAAGTAGAGAATTCTTTCCCCAGAGACTTCCAAGCGATGGCACAGGCTGAGTTTGCCACACATTGGGCGTTTCTGCTGTAAGTAAACCTCGAATCCCCTTGATGAAACGATCCACTGGCAACACAAGTATATGCCATGTTTATACTTAATAACTCCGGAATTTAACACGATAATTGAACTAAGAGACAAACTGTATAAACAACAATTAAACGCAGAAGTTTTGCGTCTAAGTAAAGCACTACAAAGAGTCCCTAAGCAGGTACAAAGTAACTAATAACACAACCAGACTTAAAAAACCAAATTAACTTAGCCTACTAAACAAAAGGTAGGCTCAATAAAGATGTTACCTACTCAGGATTAAGCTAAAAAAATCCCTGGGATTATACGGTGAAAAACTAAAAACCAAAACCACTTATACTGTACGGCACCAGCGACAAAAACAACTAAAAGCCGTTAGGGAATGTAAATATAAATGGTGGAAATAAAATTCAGGTACTCAAAAACTTAAGTACTCGATTTTCACCTGACAAGAAATGAGACCACTGACTACTAAATCTATAAATGGTGCCAGCTATACAAGCCAGCTACTCAAAAACTAAACCTACTAAATTATTAACTAACAACAAGAAATAAGACTACTGGCTACTAATTTTTGTAGTAGTCAGTAAACCAAAGTATAAATAAGAACTAATAAAACGATGGCAACACGTACTAGCTGACCAAAAAAACTTAAATCTACAGTAAAAACCACACAATATTTGATTTCTACTTCTATTTACTGTTAAACAACTAATCAACTCTCTAACAACAAGTTGTTCAACCAGTCAGTGAAAACTCCAAACTATAAAACAATAACTAACGGACGAAAAAAACCAATAAATTTCCAATAAAAACCACTCAGTAGTCTCAAATGCTACACAACAGCACTGAAGACTTAAATCCAACAAAAGTCAGCTAAACTTGAGAAAAACAAAGAATTTTCTAAAGCAAAGGAAGAACCAGGCAGGAGTATGAACCGACAAGGAACGTGGCTGAGCAAGAAATGAGACGTCGGCGTCGGGGTGAAAGTTACCCCTTCTACTACTACCATGGAGGGGGTTCTGACGTAGGCACTGACCCCCTCTCCTCCTCCTGTGAGAATGGATACGCGACAATATTGTTCAAATAGCAGTGTATATAGTTTAGTGTAAAAATTAAATCAGATCCCTCGTTATTGAAATTCTACTAGACAATTCGAAGTAATAATACTGCCCTAACCATCGGCAAGGTACCAAGCTATTATTTACCCGTAATAATGCGAAAGAAAATATTCCTACAACAGGCGGAAAGCATATAAAATATAAAGCTACACAGCATTTATTGCTAGTAGTAGCTGTCATAAAAGTATTTATCAGTATGAGCATTAAAAAATAATGTTATGCTAGTAAAATCTGCAGTATGTTTAGAAGTCTGTGTATAATCTACAGGATTCACCAATTTTAAATAACAGCCACAATAAAGCAATTTCGTCTTAATTTCATAACAATTGAACACATTAAAGTAATTTATTGTAACTTGTAACTAATAAGACTGTAATCTTTCCTCCAAATTTAAATGCTATTACTATGGCGTTTTTCAGAACCTAATAATTATTACATTATCATAAAGCAGCTGGCGTAAAATTACAACCGTTAATGAACTACGGCCGACATACAAAATAGTATAGGTAATACACGAGTACTTAATTAAGGTGCGAACACAAGAACTTAATAGTATATTACATAACAAGATTAGAAAGTTAGTCATTACATATTTTTAGACCATGTTTGAGGTGCGAGATTTATCGAGATTATAAATGGTCGAGAATATGTATAACCCAACTTTTACTAGTGCTTTGAGCGATACAAAAAACTACAAACACTACACTACAAAGACTAATATTATTTTCTTAATTAAAACAGACATTGGATATTTCTTTATTTTAGGCGATGCCTTAAATTTCAAGTTAATATTTACTTTGGGTTTATAGTTTTGGTCGTTGAAAATTAAAATAGTTGACAAAACAATAACAAATCTTTGTTTGTTTACGTCGGTGAAATCCCAAAAAGATAGTCAACATTACTTCCGCACAGTAAACATTATTTTTCTGTAGTAAAGAATGTAATGATGGATTTTCACAGGTAATAAACTTACGACGAAAACAGGTCATTTCACATTAGTGTAGCGAAAACACATTTAAGACTGAGTGCATGGTAAAAATTAAAACACCGTAACGACTTAATTTGACATTTACGAACGAAAAAAATGGTAAAGTTGTTTATTTCATATTATACTATTTTTGATTATTTGTTAATCAATTAGGGAAAACGTAACATTTTAAGAAGAATTTATTTTAGTGATAATCCAATCAGGCAAATATAAATTTATTTAGTGTGCATGTTAGCTGTGGTGGGGTTATTGCAACATATTTTATACTGTATTTTATAATTATGGAAATCGTAGATATATCGTAGGCCTTTGTTATTTAACCTCTCAAACACCAAGAAATATGCTCGGTCCCCTGGTACTTTGGGCTAACAGATGGATCTCTTTCCAAAAACTGTCAATGAAACGTTTACGTTTTTAAGTGCCTATAAGTTATTGTTCGGTGGTATATTTTTATGAATCATACTAAATGTAGTTTTACTCTACTGTAATGTATTTACGTTTTTAGTAAATATGCAATCCGGAATTATACACCCCAAAACGTTTTTTATGAGCTTTTTTAAGTTTCATCGTAAATTAAATTTCAGGAACCTAGATTGTCATACCCTATGTATATATTTTTAAGATTAGATTGCTGGGGAAATTATATAAATCAGTTCAGAAGATTCAAGACGACTAAAGTTGGAGCCCAAGTAATTGTCCAAAAAAAACACATAGATAAACGTCCATGAAGTTTTTACAGTAGTTTTACATTAATGAATCACAGTACAGTAGGTATACAACCTATTTTTGGTCCGAAAAGCGTACATGTTTGTGTCGGGGAGATGGTGTAAGAATTATTTAGGATAAGTCAATCACTCTTAATTTACCCAGATTGGAAGGTGGGGAAGATCTCTTACCGTTTTTAATTTATAATCGTTTAAAAAATGTGTTTTGTCGTTTTTAATTGTCCGCAATTTTTTTTTATGTTGGGGGAGTAGAAATTTGAAAATGTCACTTTTGAAAATTTTCTGGATTATTCAAAATAACGTTCAACATCTTCTTCAACCCAGCCCCCTAGGGTGGTAAGGGGGATTGTTGGAAATATCCTCGGAGAAAATATGCTCCTGAGTAAAATAATACAATAATAAGAAGTTTGTAAAATACTAAACACTACAGTCTTATGTGGTTTTCAGATGTCCCCATCTTGAATTTCGGGTTTGGGGGGTTAGGACGTGAAAATGGGGCTTATGAAAATTGTAAGGGTTATTTTTTGGTAACGTTGTACTCTATTGTAAAATTTTAATTCTTTAGCACGATTCAAAACTTGTTATATCCGCATACCAAAGTCGGCCACTTTCAAGGTATATTCCCTAGAAGAATAACAAAGGGGGGATTCCATATTTCAGAGGGGAAGTTTAATATTATAAAATGTCACTTTTCGAAAAAGGTGCAAGACCTACAATCGTGCCAAATCTCAGATCCCCAGCTAATCTAAAAGTGGGGCTATGCACCCGTAAGAATAACATGGGGGGGAGGTAATTCAACATTTGGGGGGGGGGGTTACTATTTTCAAACGTCACTCTTTGGAAATGATCATATTTGCAAAAAAAAAAAAATGCTGAGGTATAAAAAAAGTAGCGAAAACCATAAGAAATTTGAACGAAATTTACTGTTTTTGAAAG